>NC_056741.1:380562898-380647898 GCF_019279795.1 Protopterus annectens
GGAGAGTAACCTACAACAGCCATGTTGAGTGTATCTGTGGTCATAGTGAGGTTATTGCAGTCTAACACTATTCAGTCCACACTGACAGCAGGAGAGTTTGTGACTTTGAACAGAACATTATTTTTCATTTACAGACTTTAACAGATATGTCACTTTAGCATTTGAAGCATAGTGAAAACATGAATTCTTTATCAGTCTTATCTTGAGCAAGCAATGGTTTCACACCTTTCATACATAGCCAGTAAGTTAAGGTAACATGGGATATGTTTGACAATCTTCCTTTGCTTTTTTCCTCAGAAGACTGTGGGTTTGTCCATTGGCAGTGTGTGCTCTGAAGTTTCAAACTCTCTCTCTTTCGAATGAGAGATAGTTGAGTAGTTTGCCGCTATAAAGTAGTACATCTTAATGAACTTTGTTGCTTGACCATATGAAAGAGCATTGAGTTAATACCAGGACACAAAGAATTTAGAGAACTTATGGAAAGGAGAAAATATTTTGGAGACAGGATTTCAGTTTTAATACAAAAAAAGATACTTCACACAAAAATTACTGGAGATGCTTAAAAACACAGTTTTTGCAAGGCCAGAGATTTCCCTGGCTATGAGGATTACTGTAAACAAAGCATTTCAGTACTTCATAACAGCATTGGCATTAATTTCTGAATGTTGATACTGCACCCCTGCAACATCAGCACCTGCTGGTCATGTACCCTAACATATTGTACCTAGGAGAGCTGGCCTCTTCACCCAACCCTAGTTATGTCACTCTGTCTGTCTCTCTCTCTCTCTCTCTCCATCTCTCTCAGTACAATCTATTGAAACTGACCAATTGTATATTGGAATAAGTTTTGTTTTGTAGATGTGCATAGCCTGTTTGTAGTGGGAAGTATGTTTTGGAGTCTAAGAAAGGAAGAACAAATGAGAAGGAAAAGAAACAGAGTAACATACTAAGAACTTATTCTCTGATGTATTTAAAGAAGAAATTATTTCAAAGGTACATTATAAAAAAATTGCACTCGTACACAGTTTATCTTAATATATGTTTGAATCAGAACTGCATTTTTTGGTTTTAATATTAAGGTAATATATATTACAATACAATATGTGACTTTCTTGAACTTGTGTATCTTTGTTGCTGTTATCTCATTTGGGCTCATACTTTAGTGACAGTTACATCATCTTAGATGACGACAGTGAATCAAAAATGAACAAACTCCAGACTTGGATAAACTTAGAGAGTATCACTGGAAAATATTTATTTTAAAGAGATGTATGCTGCTGTGAACGATGGCAATTACAATATATGGAATGGAGGCAGCATATTAGTCTTAACGTACCTGGCCCTGTACATCCTTTACTATTACAAGAATAAAATATGATGATGTAAGACCAAGAAGAAGAAAAATCCTGTAATGTCAGCTGTTTGACCTTTGGCAGTGGTCTGGTATTACTGTGCATGGAATGCCATATATAATAGCACCCTTGTTATTGTACAGGCATGACATAATAAGTATTGCTGAATGGACTTGTGATTGTCATAACCTGACTACATCTGTTCTGCAGGCACTTGATGCTCATAGTTTTATGTACAGCATGACTGGTGCTGGAATTTCTGGTGGTGGAACTAAAACACAGGGAAGAATAAGGTAAAGAGACATTCATCACACTTGCTCACTTTAAATGGGAGTTCTGTGCATAACAAACATCATACACTTTAGAAGAATGTGTATCACTTGGCATGCACAATGCACTTCCTTTAGCATCTGTATGTTTCTCTGGTCTTTAGATTACTTGAGCTTTGAGCCAATTTTTTCAGATTATCACTGAAATGTGCCAAATCTTTAATAAGTTCATTGTGTACAAAAAGTCATTCACACTCCTATATGTTATTCACAGTCTTTGTGGAGTGACAGCAGTTCTAAAGTTTAACAACTAGAACTGTGTGGGATTGTGCACTGGTATGCTAGGTGGTTGCCTAATTCATCAGTGGGATATAGACATTTAAACTCGGAGCTTACTCTCTGAAGTACAGGGAGATATGCAGTGAAACAGAACCAGGTCTTCTGTGGTCATAATGTTGTTGTGTTATGGTCATGTTAATAAATGCACATATGCACATGTTGCTGTGCTGTAACATGCTGTAAAATGTCCAGAACTATAGCATGTCAACATGACTGCAGATGGCACTGCATGGTGCACAAAAGTCAGGTAGCATGGTTTTGTAATACTAATTTGTCATTACATATGAGAGGTCAGACCATGAATGAAGTGACCCATGAATGGCCAAACCCAAATATTAATTCTGCAAGGGGACAAACTTGCACAGGTCTCCTCCTTATGCAGAGATCTGTCACTGCTACAATAAAAAGTAATGGTGAAAGACCAAGAAGAGGGATAATCCTGTGTTGTCAGCTCTTTGACCTTTAACACTCTGTAGGCTTATGTGACACTCTGTGGCTTATGTGACACTCTATGTCTTATGCTGTTCATGCAGAACCTTTTCATTTGCTTCCAAGCCATACCTCTACTGGCAATGTGCCAAGGGATCGGTCATGTACTGAAGGATATCCTTATGTCTAGTAGAGGTTACTCGGTAACTCTACTCCACTAAAGTTTGATGGTAGGGAGATCATTGATGGGTGAAATATATCACTGACTTTTTGATTACTTTATTCAGAAGTACTTTTGGTTTGTCCAGTTTCATATTACAGGACCACTTCTCAGAAATTAACTATTCTGGAGGAGAGGAACACTATGCCGGCCTCTGCTAACGCAAACTTTAGAAATCTTGATATGAAATGGAAGCAATATAGGAAATGCTTTGGAGACCTGGATATAAAATGGAAGCAACAGAGATCAAGATCAAAGAAGATCAAGAAATAAGTGAAAATGATGTTAATGTGTCTGACTGCATTCTGAAAAAAAAGTTATGCTGAACACATAAGTAAATCCATGCAGGGATTTAGTAAACTCCAAGTAGGCTTCGTGCGCAGGCTACATGTAGTTTACATCTGTGCATGGTGATATGCAGCAAGCAGCAGTGCTCATTTCATATTCATGCTGTGCACTGTTTTTAAATGTAAATAAGAGAGGTTTCATGTCTGGCAACAGTGTTGTGATCTAGGAAACTGTGTAAGCGAACATGCATAGCAATCCTGTTTAAGTTAGAACACTGAAGGTCTGTGGTTTTGCATGGAATACCACAATGATCACCAGGGCTTAACAGATAATAAGTTTCATAGCTCTCATTCTCTTAGTGCAAAACTTCTGGACAAAGGCCAACATAATGGGGGGACAATGACCCAGGAATAGGGACAGATGTGACATATTTGCTCTTTAGAAAACTGATTGAATAAAAAGGAGTTTGTGTGTAGATACATTTTCTGAAAGAGTTAAAGTCTGAAACTCAAATGTATGTATTTATTGAGTCACATCAGTCCTGAGATATTCTAGTGATTTGGCAGAAAACCACAACTTTGATAAGGAATACACCAAACGATATACATGGCAAAAACTGACATCCTGTGAAAATTAGAATAGTTGGCAGGTATGATAGTTAAGTATATGGACCAAACAGTACAAGATATTGTATACAGTGCAGAGTATTGTGAAATCCCATTCCTGGCATCCTGTTTCAAAGTCGTGTAAATGATATGTAAGGGTACATGGACTGCTATGTAAAATAAACAGTCAGGGGAAGTGAGTGTATTGAATTTGGAACACACAGATGAATTGTAGGAATGAACACAGGGAAAGAGGACAGGTTATACAAACTAATGTACAGCAGATGAGGGCATGTCAATGAAAGACAGTTGAAGCAGCAACACCAATCATGTATCAATATAGTACAGCAGGGAATGCACAGGGAAACTAACATAACAATGGTGAAGATGTCTGTGTGAGATAAGCATCCTTGCAAGAACAATGCAGAGGACATCTGTCAGGGATGTTGCACACAATTGGGGTAGGGTGAACATTGTGAAGTTGTGTAAACTGATTTGTCTGAATATGAGTTCAATCTCAGCAGTGGTCTCCAGCAAGTGGGACACAGGTAAAGGCACATGCACAACCTTAAAAGAAGTAAGCAGAATTGTGGATAATATCAGAATAATCACATCAGCATAGCTCTCAATTGTCCCGAATTCATGGAACCACCTGTTTTTAAGCTTAAATAAGCTTAATTCCCCCGAATGCCTGATTTGGGTGCTTTTCTCCCTTGGCTTTATAGTAAAGCAACCTCTGTTCTGGTTATAGATGTCTTAGCCAATCAGAGTTTCACTCTACTACAACATATTTGCATGCGGCTGGTTCTGATTAGATTCTTCCTTTATTTCCTAACTTCCTTTTGCTTGTATGTGTAAGCTCAGACATGATGAGTTTCTGGTCTTCAGTTTAGGTCTGCTACGTCCACTTGTTAGCAACCGGAATGGAGGTGCCTTGGCAGTTATTTTGTTGTTTTTAAAATCAGGGGAAGAACACATCGTAGACATAGATGAGAAGTTCGAAGTCAGGTGGAAAGAAGAAGAACTCAGGATTCATCAGCAATTGCCATTTCACCCATTTGTCGTTTGCCGAAACTCGAGAGACTGGACAGCTTTTCTGTTTTTGGACTTTGGGAGCTAAGCTGCATCATGTTGGATTTGAAAGGTGAAGCCAAGCTGCTTGAGTATTTGTGCACAACAGGTCTGAGTTTTGCTGTTGCTTGTCAGGACTCGACTCTTAATTTTTTATTTTAATTCTTCATTTTGAGCTGACCTTCTGGTACTAGTAAGTTAACATTTTTGGATGTCTGAGGATTAAAGTTATTAATCTTTGAGTTTCAGACTTGCATATCATTCAGAAAATGTATTTAACACATATCCTGTTATTATAGCCTTTTCTACATTTATAGGTAAGATTTAGAATCTGTCCCTAATGTTGGAACCTTTGCTCCTCCATTATGTGCTGACTGAAGTTTTTAAATAATGAGAGAGACATGAGTTTCAGACTTTGATTTCCATCTTAAAATGCATGCTAACAAATATCCTGTTATTGTAGCATTCTTTTAAGTTTACAGAAGCAGTGTTTAGAGTCTAACCCTAATGTTTGAGCCTTTGATCCCCCTATTATTTAAAGCTTATCTGAATTTCCTGGGCTAACAGGTTGAGAAGTATACTCCAGATTTTTACTTCATATTTTTGGGTCGTTCCACAGAAAACATTTTGTTTTCTGGCAAATAATCATAAAGTCACTAAATAATGACAGACATTTAAATTTCAGACTTTGGTATCTTTCAGAAAATTCTTTCTAACTCTTTATTGTAGTATTTTCCTAAGTTTATAAGACCAATATTTAAAATATGGCTTTAATGCTTGGGCATTTGTCCCAGTCATTATTTTATGCCTTGTGCAGACTTCTTGTGCTAACAGGTTGAGAGGTTTGCCCCATGGGATGTATTGCTTCCTATTATGTACACATTTATGATTTGCAAATGTTTAGGCACCTGTCTTAAAACTAACTCTGTTGGCTGGGTGTGAGGCTGGGTAAGCATATATTACTTGAATTTTATACAGTTGCCTGAAAATATAAATAATCCCATATTAAGTCGGTGTATGTACAGAGCTCTTAATAAATACATGATCTAAAATAATGTCCTGTCTTTGTGTAGCTGAACATATGTGGGTGCATCCATTAATGTTCTTATTTGAATATGCACATATTATGTTAATTAGGTGTCCTCGATTTTAAGGTACTTTGTTCCTGATTCTCTCATCTGGAGCTTGAGAGGTATGGCCATCAGTAATCCCAAGTCTCTGACATATGTGATTTAGAATGATCAGACATGATTCTGCACAAGCATATTTGTAAAATTATTATGACATGTCCACACTCTATGAGGGTAATCACGAATACTGTCCTGGTACTGCAACATCTGTTGGAGGTGTTAGGAGGGACACTGCTATACCAGTATAACATTATGATCAATTCAGGCTAGTTGACTGCTGTGCATGGCATATAAATCTCTCTCTCTCTCTATATATATATATATATATATATGTGTGTGTGTGTGTGTGTGTGTGTGTGGGTCTCCTTCAGAAACCCGCAAGCTCACTTACCTGACTTTCAAAACAGAGGCAAAAAAAAAAAAACTCCAAAAGACCAACTGCTCGGAACACTGACATTTCACTACAGGTAAATAACCGCTTTGCCAACCCAACAAACTAAAACTAAAGCAAAGAAAGCCCACCCATGCTCCTCGCACCCCCCAACTAAATATGCCAACTCCGAGATTGCACTACTGCCGTGTTAAGGGAAAAGGTCAACATGATGGCCAAGAGGTTACTTACCTGTAGTGAAATGCCGGTGTTCTGAGCAGTCGGTCTTCTGGAATTAGTTTTTTTTTTGTCTCAGTCTTTTGAAAGTCAGGTGAGTGAGCTTTTGGGTTTCTGAAGGGGACCCACATATATATATATATATATATATATATATATATATATATATATATATATATATATATATATATAGTGCAATCCACACTGCCATAAATGTTACCCATGCCATTAATGTTGTCAAACAGTTATGTATCTACTATGTGCATCACCGGATTAGGTAGCACACATGCATCTGGTGTAACGACTTGATGAGGGTTCTACACCATAATACAGTAATGTTTACGCCACAAAAAGAATACTTAGGTAAGACCAATAAGATGTGTGACAGCTCACTGTGACAAAGGTGGCACACTTCAGTTACATGTCAATGGAAGATGTGTAGGAAGGTACATGAAGAAAGGTGCACATTGTACTCAGTTATTGGTGTGATGAAGGCTGTGAACTATGGCGGTATTATGGCCTCTGATGTGAATGTCCTTCACATACTCAGTAGTTGTGTTATATACAAGGGAGTAGTCAACACTGTGATCACATGCTGGTGGACGTTCCATTGACAATCTGCCCCAGTACACAGGTCACATACCTATTTATCTGGTTATAGAGTATGATGTCTACATTATATTTGGGTCGTGTGCTTGTTTTCCTGACATAACAACTTCCCACATGTTTTCATGTCATTGCAGGTGGTGTCATGGCTGTGGCAACAATCTTTAGTATGTGTGGATACTGTCTGTATTACACTAATATCACAGTTGGAGTCAATGATTGCCCAATATCTCTGATCCTTCAGACAGCTGTTCAGACACAGGATGTGTATATCATCTGTGATGTCTGTCACTTAAATAATGGAAGGAAAGGGCCTAGCAGACAGCCCTGATCTATGGACCTGATCACTGGACCTGAGATGTAGGTCACTTCACACATGTCAACATATTTAGATCCCACATATGTAATACAGTGGTCTACCCACTTGGTGATATAGGTGTATATGGCCACATCTGACAGTGATGACTGAATACCTCAGTGTGGATTTGTGTCAAATGCCTTGGGCTTGTCAAGTTTAAAAGGATGATAGTGTTGTTGTCATGCATGCCCTTGATGGCCTCTTTGAGGACATCTAACAGATGTAACAGATATAATGTAGCATTAACAACTCACACATGTCTGTTGCACACAGCCAGGGTATCAATGATGTGCATTTAGAAAAGGCCCATGAAGACATCACAGATGAGGAGAGTCAAGATGTGTCTATACATGCATGCATCGGGTGTTGTCCACTCCCCAACTCAGATGGATGCATGCCCCTTCTACAGGAACATAGTCTGTGTGGAGGGTGTGTTGAATTGTGTATTCAACCATGTTAGGATGGTGTATGTGATGAGTCATGTGATGTTGTCATGTTGTCATAGCCCACTGATTTTGCATGATAGGCCTGGATGAAGGTAAGACAGTACGTACTGGCTAACCTCAACTGGCCTAAGGTTTTAACACAATTCTCCACACAGGTATAATTGAGAAACTCTCCCACCTGGGGATTAAACCTTATAGTCACTAGATGGGTAACTAACTGGCTCACTGACAGAACACATACTGTGAAAGTTGGTGAATAAACCAGTACCAGTAGAACTGTCACCATTTGTGAGCCCTAGGGATCTGTGCTTGGCCCTCTACTGTTTGGAATCTATTTCTCGATAGTTCAGACTACAGTATAAGGCCTTTGGCTTACCATGTTTGCTGATTCTTTCATATTGGGTGCAATCACTGAGTCCATTTATGATGATAACATACTACGGGAGTGGCTAACACAGACAAATGATTGGTGAGAAAGCCACACGGTCTACAAATAAATGCAAACATGTGTCTTTATTTTGGCCTTCTGCAAAGTGGAATTCCCTGCTAATTACATCATTGACAATAGTCCTGCTATGCTGAAACTAGTGATGCAAGCACTGGGAACACACATACATAACAATCTGAACTACAACCACCAACTGTCCATACTGGTATTGAAAGTCTATGTTGTACACATCATAAGTCATGCCATTATATTCAGATCTCAGACGTATATTACAGCACTGTACTCGAATCTCATCAAAACACTAATATAAAGTATAATGCTCTCTTTTGCATGTAGCTCACCAGACACGTGCAGCAGCTGGAAAGACCACAGGGGTTCCTCACCAAGAAAACACTGGACCTACAAACCATGGCATGTTGTATGTGGATAGACTGAAATTAATGTCACTGTAATCTGTATTGTATAGGATGAGGTGACTTCTGCCTGGCCCCCAGGTCAATCTCTGACCCTGCCCTAGTGGGAATAGTGCACATTCACAAATCAGATGAAATAAGCACTGTCTGGTGAGGAGAAGATGACAATAAGTATCCCATATGCTGGTGTAAAAGGCTGTCTGTAATGTCAAGCAAGTACATACATACATACACACACACACACACACACACACACACACACACACACACACACACACACACACACACACACACACACACACACACACACACACACACACACACACACACACACACATACACACACACATATCCACGTTGACTGCAGTTAGAATAGAGCCACTACCTAAGTAGACCAACTGCAGAACTCTTTATTTAAGGCAAGTGGTACAGCTCAATTCTGACTTAAGAGTGTCTCAGACAACACTTGATAGCTGATGACATCAGCAGGGTCTAATGAGGAGAATATGGCAAGACCAGTCTCCCACATGCTGGTATAAAAGTTGCCCTGTAATGTCAAGCAAGTGCACACACAGACACTTACATACACACACCCTGTTGACTGCAGTGAGAATAGAACCCCTACCTAAGTACACAGATTACAGAACTCAGTATTTTAAAGTACTTTATGCTAGAGCCTTGACACAGGACTGCAGGCTAACTTATAGTGGATATCAGTGGGCCATGTTGGAGAGAAGATGTTTGGTGGACTGCATGAAATGGAAGTGTAGGCATGTGCAGGTATCAAAATGCTGTCAGTCCATGGGATTGTAGTGGTAACTGTAGGATACACACCTCTCCTCTTCTGGCTTTACACACATGCACATACAGTTGACTGCAGTGAGAACAAAAGTCTTACCTATCTAAGTATGCAGACTACAGAACTCAGTACTTTATGCTAGCTCAATGGCACAAGTCTGACTTTTACAAGGCTGCAGGACAACTTATAGTGGATGACATCAGCAGGCCATGTTGGAGAGATGTTGGGATGTCTGCATAGGTTCCTAGCTTCATAGGTTCATATGAGGTTACTAGGCTAATGGACCTAGGGTGTTTGCAAGCCTAGGAATGTAAAAACACAAATACCCTTATTGAGCATAGTTAGATGATCATTGTTAGCAGAGTGATTTTGTGGGGTTCAAGCACCTAGGCAGTGAAACATTTCCCTGTGGTACATTTAGTTAGAGACACATGGCTGAAGTAGTGTTCAGCTGCAGAGAAATATGGCTGTTGCAAATTTCCTGTGGGCAAAGAGAAGAATGCGTTGCCATGCTTACAACTCCAATAATAAAATCCACAGGGGAAAATAATGTCCGTGGCCCCCAAGACAATATGAAATAGCAGGCAGTATGGCAGGCATCAGCAGCAGGCTGACCAGTGGCCATGCCAGTGGTAGTAAAAATGCAGTGCACAATTGCTAGTGCCTTTATAATTGCTGTGTGTGGACCACTATTCCTTTCACATTGTCTGGGAAACATTACCTACAATGCATACTGGAGCATAAATGTGACTGCAGTAACATGCAGGACTTCCTCTATGCTGCAGCACACATCTGCATGTTGCAGTTATATAAACATGTACTGTACACTGAGCATAACAGTCAATACTTCTTCTGCCTCCAAGCACTTGGTTATTAAATATCTGAGCATGGCAGTGTGTGCTTCTCTTTGGCAATAGGGAATTTGCAAAAGCTATATTTCTGTGCAGCTGAATGTCAATTCAGCTATGCGTCCCCAACCAAATGTACAACAGGGGAATGTCTCACTGCCTAGGTGCCCAAACCCGATTTTGTGCTCAGCACCAACTGCCCCTGTCCATGAGGGACATAGGTGCCACCCCCAGTGGTGAATTTACAATCAATCATCCAATTGTCAAGTTTGAACTTGAATAGGGTCATTGAGGAGCACTGCTTCACATGCAGTGGGAGCCAGCCACAATGAAAAGTTTAAAATATAAAATTAAATTAAAATTTTAATTATTAAATATATTAAATAAGAAAAAAACATGAACTTACTAAATATCTATTTACAGTAAACACCAGAGTTTCAATCACAGGAAATATTAAAAATAAACACAGGTGGACAGTTTCACACAGTTACAGAAAAACACTAATCTGACTATATTTTCCTGAATTATATAAAGAATTATTATTCCCTGGTTACTTACTAGAGCAAGACAAGATGAAGTAGGTGAGAGATCCTTCTTTGTCAGGTTACACAAACAGAGTGCTTTTCAGACTTCAGTCTCAGCATTAAACTGTCATTTTAGTGATGGATTACAGAGTGACATCACATACATCTGGTCATCTGACTTCTGGTTCCCATGTTATTCCTTTGGCTAGAAGCTGCCATAATTTAGCACATTTGTGTTATAAAACATATCTCAAATTTTGATAAAGTTTATTGCAGCATCTGTAAGCTGTAAAGCAATGTTAACACTTCTGCTCTTCCTACAGAGACTAACAAACCATACTTCTTACAGACATTGTGTCTCTGGCTATATTCACAACTGTCAGATAGCATCTTTATGGCTGAGGCCCAATAATTTAATTTCAAAACATTGTTCAAAGTCAGCTGGACTGTGATTAACCTCTTCTCTTCCAGTATCCTTTGTTACAAAATATACATTTCAACAGTTACAATAATACATATATATTTCTTTTTCTGTCCAGCAGGGTACAGTGTTGGAACATTTTTAACACAAGCCATTTTACAAATTCATTTTTCAACACAAGCATCTGTACAAATCAGTTTGATATAAAAATGACATATAATTCTTTACAAATTTCCAGCTAGTTATGCTGGCATATGTAACACATCCACTTCCCTACTTCTTCTGGCATAGCTGGCAATACCTCACATCATCACAGACACCATGATTGAGGTGAGGGAAAGGGCAACATAGGCTCATGCCCACCAAGCTTGAAGACAGTGAGAATCGAGTCATCACCCACTGGACTGTCATGACTGTCTCCTTACACCTCTGGTGGCTGGAGTGCTTGACATTTTCTCCCTTATGGACCATGAGGGAGAGCAGCATCTCCATCCAGTGTAGGCCTACATCAATGGTGCAGTGCATGACCCTACACACCAACCCTGGCATCTCCTGGTGGGTGAGGAAATCACCACCTCTGCCACTGCTCCTGGATGGTATGACTGCACCAGCGTCTGAGACAGTGCTACTCAAGGTTGCAGGTCGTGCAGGGGCAGCAGAGGCAGTGGTTCCAGGTTGGCTCCCAGACATGCTGGACATTGGTGCTGGAGCTGGTGGAATGGAGGCAGGCTGATCCAGTGGGGCTGGCCTACCTCACTGTGCTGTGCAGCATTTAGTGATGTGGTACACATGGATGACATGGAGACATTTTAATGATACATAATAGAAAATAAAAAAAGGAGAGATAAGGGTTGGGATGAGAGAAAGAAGAGATAAAATTAGTACTATCATGTTTGAAATGCAATGCATTAACATAATACAACTATTTTATCTTAAGTACTACATTTAAGTATACATCCCAACAGATATACACTATACTACAGATTGCTAAAAGCAATCCTTGAAATATGCATACATTGCATGTGTTTGGTCCAATTATACAGATTACAGTTTACAGCAGGGCATTTGTGCCACTAGTATAGAGTTCTGAATTTAATGTAAATATTATTAAAGAAATAGCAGTATTGTATAGTTGTAAATTGTGGTATTTGAATCCACAACTCCTGACTACAGTCTAATATTTGAATTGGTTTGAGCTACAGACTAATGCACGGATACTTGCTTTTACAGTTCGGATAAGCATGTTCAGTTTGATACAACTGTATAAAAGACCCAAAAACCTATCTTTAACTTTTAAAGCTACAATAACACTTCTCTTCTGCTGCATACATACCATTTACTTCCCTCAGTCTTTCCATTCGAGCAACATGAGCCTGCCTATTGAACTCACATTCGGTGGCAGCTTGGGAAAGAACAGAAAAGAACAAAAGAGCATTATGCATAACAGCCTTGCCTATATTTACCTATATTTAGCTTTCTAAGTCTTACAAGTACTTTTTTATTTTTATACGTACACAGCTGCAGGATGTCCACTGTCTCAAACTCATTAAACCAACAGCTGAAGGTATCCCTTTTTCACCTGTGTAGGTCATTAAAATGATGCCTACACTGGTTTCCAGTATGTGGGATGCCAGTGGCATTGCATACTGATTGGGCCACTCTATTCCACACCTCAGACTTGTACTGGGAGCTAGAATGGTACTCTGCAGAAGCCTTTGACTGTGGTGCTTTACCAGGAATCCAATAAGTATCCTGGACTCCTGGACACATCACTTCTGTGCTCTAAACTTGGCACCTTCCTCTCTAACACCAGCCATGCCTACCAGCCATACTAGAGCAATGGAAACTGATGCTGTCCCATCAATTCCAGTTATCCTGTTTACTGGTAGAGTGCAAACCCATGCAACAATGCCAACCCTGTTTGCATGATGTTAAGTGGGGAGCAACAGTGCCAAGCAAGAGGAAAGCAGTTTTTGAAATTGGAAGGCTAATCTGACACATGGCCTTAGTCTGAGGGGGTCTCTACTGATGTAGCCTGGAAATATATATTGGAAATTGGAAGGTAACTGTTAGGTGAGGTAAGTTTGCAGACATGCACTGGGGGCATAATGTAACCTGAGACATTTGTTTTTGCCTTTATACTTTGATTTTTACAGTGTGGGATTCAAAGCTATGTATAAGGGATAAACTTCCACAGAGTTGATTTTCCATCTTTGCCACAGAGGAACTGCTGCTCAGACATAGTCAGGAATTATACATAAATGCAGCTGACAGTTTGAGCTGTTTCACATGTATGTGTGTGACATGACAAAAGTATTGGGTATAGATCCAGTTGTGTATATGTCTTATGTAATTGTGAAGGCCATGCAAGTTCAGATAGAAGAATTATACTTACAGCAATATAGTAGACAATATACCCTCAGTCATACATCTGAAAACACAATAATAGTGTCTCATCCCTCATAAGTGGAACAACAGTAAAAGTGTATGGAATACGTGGTATTGGAACCCAAGACAATGTGTATTGTAGTCCTACACTTACACCTATTGCCACAATAATGTTGAAATAACACTTGTCTATTTTTCAGTTCATTGCTATACACTGTACTGTCACAACAGTAAATTTATTTTGCACACCATGTAATGGAGCCCTGGACCATCTATACTCCAACTCTACACTTGCACCTGCTGCCACAGGACTAATTACATGACATTTCCTAATTTCCTAGTCATTCTTAAGGTCTTTGTCTTAACTGCCATGCAACGCCGCTTATTTTGTTTGTGCGGTGCCCAACAAAATTAATTGAATCTATCTGGTTTCAATTATTGGCTGCCTGAGTCCTGTCTGCAGGTGTTCGATGGCTGCAGCTGTGTGGGAGCCTTGCTAACTACTGTGCAACGCTGCTTAGTGCAGCTGCGCAATGAAAAACAAAAATTGCAACAATGTATTGTTTTTTTTACCTTTGCCCTTTTACAGACTCCCTGTTTGCTGGTGTTCTGCAGGTGTTCTGTTTGCTTCCTGTGTGGGCCAGTAGTCCAGTTTGCTCACTGCTACACTTTGGGTAAATGAGATAAACACAGCCAAACCTGACATTCATTTTTCTCTGTTTCCCATGTTTGTGCTAAGCCATACTTTGTTCAATCAGTGCCCCTCCAAACAAAAGGATAAAAAAGAAAAAAATGCAAAAGTAGTTGAAATGAGAAAAAGCAATGTATGAAATACACACTACAAAATGTTAGTACACATCAAATATTTCTACATAGCTCTGAATTTGAACTCTCATTGCAGTGAATCTAAATAACACAGTAAGGGTGCCTTATCCCTCTGACACACAAACACCTTTGAAGCAAGGAAAATAAATCATTCTGCATACAACCAACTGCACTATCATCTACAGTAATATGAAAACATATAACAGTTATTTGTACATGTATTAATGTTGGATGTAGTGCAGTGAGTAATTAAACAGCCAGTTATGAGTGTTGCTTGCAAATATGCAGCTCTGTCTCACCTCTCTGTGTTTGTTACTCATTCTTCTCTTATCTGACCAATTATCTGAGACATGTAGTCTGTAAGACATTCTGTATCATTGTCCTTAAAATATGTGAGGATATTAAATGTCAATAATATATGTAGTTGCCAATAAATTAAGGGGAAATTGGACATTAATGAACAAAACCTGTGAATTGTGTGCTGCATACTTACATTTCCAATCTTGACAAAATTACATCTAATACTTTGGAAGTCTAGCCTGACACACCCACTGAATGTAGGGCATTCTGCATTGCTGTTGTGCTTTCCTTCACCCTACCAATAATCATTCACAGTTTGCAATCCATTAAAAACAAACACTGAAGGAGTGCCTACACTATGTTTATATGTGCAACATGGAACCATGTATGTGGGATTCAGCAATTCTAATAAATTCACACCTCATTCGCATCTTCAAAATGCTGACAGCTCTGAATGTACACCATAAAAAGGTGACCATGTAGCTAGTGAAACTGAAGGTGTTTATGTGGAGAACACAGAAAAGAGGTTATTACTTTGGGATATATCTGCACAGAAGATTACGGAACTTGAGAAGGCATCATAGCCGGCCTTAGGCATAGGCCAACTAGGCAGCCGCCTAGGGCATTGCTGTAGCAGGGGCACTTTTCCGGTCTTTATTTGGTGTAGGTAAACTGGGATGGGGGCACCAGATGGTGTGGTAGAGGGCGCCGTGGAACCCTTTTGCCTAGGGCACCAGTTGACCTAAGTCCTCTCCTGGAAGGCATGCTTGCATTTTGTCTGCTATATACTCTATACGTTGAAATGTAATTAAGAAAAACCTGTTTAATGGTTTTATATATATATATATATATATATATATATATATATATATATATATATATATATATATATATATTGATTAGCAAAGGCTACACTTTTATCTGTATGCATTAGTTAGAAGTGTACTGATGGCATAGGCATGTTTGTCAGGGCATTTCACATGTATAAATGATTGGCAATACCTTAAAATGGAATGTTCTGTGTTAAATCTGTAGATGTGTTTCAGGGACAGTTCATTTGATAGCACTTTTAGCATTTCAGTGATGGTTTGTTAGTAAAATGTGTCATTTTCCTATTCTTTTGGGGGGTGGGAAGCAAAACTACTATTCTGTTATGACACAAACAAAGATATGTTGCTATTGTTACTCTCCTTTTATGCATCCAGTCTGTTGTTCATATTTCAAATCTCTAGACTGTTTTCTACAGTGGTTAATACAGAAATTCTACCTTTTCTGTTTTATCTGGGAACAGTTACTTTTTAGTTATGTAATACTTATGTGCGATGTCGTTCTGTTGTCTTTTAAGAAGCTTAGGACTATGGCACCCAGGATTCTCAGTCCCCGAAAACCACCATTTACTGACCCTGAAAATCAGTTAATTGTGGAAGTTTTTAGATGACATGGTGCCTTCCTGTTTGAGAGGGGAAGTGGAGATATATCAGACAGAATGCAGGTTTGGCAGCAGATAGTTGGTGATGTGAATGCAGTAGGTGGCCACAGCAGGTCATATGATCAGGTGCACCATAGGGCCACTGACATGATCTCATCTGCAAGGAGGACAGCAGCTGCAGTGGCCCATGATCAAATGGGTATTGGGTGGCTGTTACAGGGCCACCACTAAAAACAAATGAACAGTTCCTATCAACTGTCAGGGATAACTCTGGATCCCACCCAGCTCGGGTTTGTGAAAGGCAGATCATGCCTCCTAAACCTGATCAACTTCTTTGAGGCAGTCACCAAAGCCTTAGGTGAGGATAAGGTGGTTCACACAGCCTATCTTGACCTCGCCAAGGCTTTCGACACCATCCTCCATTCTGGAATTATAGCTAAACTCACTAAACTAGGTATAAATCCCTACATCACAAGATGGGTTGCCAACTGGCTCACTGGCAAAACCCACACTGTAAAAGTTGCAGACACCAAATCTGACTTCAAACCAGTGACAAGAGGAATACCACAGGGTTCAGTCCAGGGACCTCTCCTGTTTGGTATCTACTTCTTTGAAGTACAGGCTAACACAGAAGGCATCTGGCTAATGAAGTCCGCAGATGACTGCAAACTAGGAGCCATAGTCAAGTCCCCAAATGATGTGGACATCCTACAGAAGGGCCTCGCTGAGACAGATGCCTGGTGTCAGAACCGTGGCCTCAAGCTCAATGCCAAAAAGTGCAGTGTCATCCCCTTTGGTAAAAACTCTGTACCCATGAACTATCACATAGGCAGCAATCTACTTAACACCGAATGTGTGATAAGAGACCTTGGGACCCAGGTGGACAGCAGTCTCTCCTTTGATAGTTACATCGCCACAATAGTCATGAAGTCCTTCTACATGGCACACCTCATTATAAAATTGTTCTTATCCAGGAAAAAAGAGGTCATTGTTCCCCTCTACTCGACACTCATTAGACCCATTATAGAGTACAACACCCCTTTTGGAATGTAGCGCACAAGACATCTGCAGCAGCTGGAAAGGCCACAGAAGTACCTCACAAAGAGGATTACCGGTCTCAAACAAATGCCCTACATTGACCATTTCACAAAACTCCAGCTTTACTCCGTAGCATATCACCTACTCCGAGGTGATCTCTGCCTAACATATAAAGCTATGTCAGACCTAGAGCTGTTGGACATGCTACACCTAAAGAAATCCCAGTCCCTCTGCGCTACATGCTTTAGGGACCTAAACCTTGTCACCACAACAAACAGGACATGCTAGAGGGATAGATTCCTGTCCCAGAGTCTTCCCATACCCTGAAACAGGCTACCCATCTATGTCAAGCAAAGTTCTTCATTAGCACTCTTCAAGAAAAATCTTGATGAGTGGATGGGAAATATGAAATACACCCTGGGGATCACTTTTGTGTCTCTGCTGGACAGTGGCACAGGAAAATAACTTTCTTGTGTGGCGTAAGCCAGAAAATCTTGTTGGCTAGTCTTACATAGTCCCTTGGGCTGGTAGCCTAGTACCTACCTATGAACCTATGATCCAGACAGCTCCCAAGAAAGTGCAGAACAGCATGTCCTTGACATTGGTGCAACAGTTTCAGGGACAGCAAGCATGTCCCAGGAGGAGCTTCCAGGTAGGCTTATGTATCTCAATTGTTAAATACTGTTGTATAGTAAAACAATTGAAATCAATATGTTAGTTCTGTTTCACAAGAATTTTTTTTTGGGGGGGGATTGAAGATTGCTGCAGTTAACAACACATTCTGATTAATTACACATGGACTTAGGTTGGACTTGTCATCCAAGTTCTTGTCGAAAGTATAGTTAATGGACATATAAAGGGAAAAAAGTACTACCCCCTGTGTTACCATTAATAGTGATGATGCCCTTACCTTTTCCTTAACTTCTTCCAGGACCATCCGGCATACAGTCCATACCATCATCTGCATGTGGTAAACCAAGCATTTTTATGTCAGTACATGAAAAACAAAATGGAACTAGGACCAAACCAACACTGCAACCAACTATTTAATAGAATAAATGAACTAAAATAAAAACTTAGCACTTTCTTCTACATTCAGATATACATAGACTTCATCAGAGTGATTGTGTCTGCCATTGACAATGCTGTTAAATAGAAAAGGACAACCAATCACAGACAAGGCAGTGCACATTGCAGGGTGATGTCACAAACTCTGGTTAGAGGGGAATTGTAAACTGCATACATGAATAATATGTGGGTAAAATTATTACAAAAACCCATTGCAAAGTTAAAATTATAAATATCATTATAAATATATAGCTATAAATATTGTAATAAATACATGAATAAGTACTAAAATCACAATGAAATAGGAGTGTGTGTTGTACAATTTTCTAAAAGCATTCCACTAATAGTGTTTATAAATACTTAAAATAAATAAATAAATAAATTACTAAAATAAATTAGTCAAGTAAAATAGATTGGTACTGCCATATTTACACCATTGCAGCTCTTTTTCTTTAATACACAAGCAATGGAAATTCTATGGCTGGTTGCAGTGTTGGTTTGGTCCTTTTTCCATTTTGTTTTTTTATGTGCTGCTTACCTTTGTGTTCATGTTTTTGGTTACCATTTTGATGTCAGTACTGATGAGCAATTCAAAGAAATATTTTAGTGGGTGATGTTGATGTCAGGACTGTTGTGTTTATTCCTGTACTGTCTAATAGTAGCACCACTGTTGTTTTGTTAGTGTATATTGGGCTGTCGTAGTGTAGTTATTAATTGTTCCTGTGTTTGTTGCTTATTATCACTGGTGATCCTGAGAGTGGAAGTATGGGACTTCTACCACCTGATGTCAGCGTATCAGCATACTCTGATGATGATGGTGGCAAACAGTGGCACAGTCAGGGGGTGCAGAGGTTGAATCTGACACTAAGGATGACATTCAGCTATCCCCTGAAATTCTGTCAGACAGCCTGTAGGCCTACACCTACCCATTACAGTGAGCCCTCAGAGTTTGACAGGTGGAGAGCAAAACAATTAATCAGGGAAGTGTGGTTACTGTGGCTTCAGTGCTTGTTGACTCTGGGAGTAGCCAAAATCTGGGTGAGGTGCCACACAGGAGGATTGTTAGGGGTGCTTGGAGGAGGCCCGCTGTCCATCCTCCACCTGATCCAGGGAGCTCGTCCAGCAGACATCAGTCTCATTCAGGTAGCAGCAGTGCATCTGACCATGGTTGTGGATGTGCCAGTACAACTCCTGGCAGACCATTTGTCTATGTGCACGTACCATGAGGGTACACTTTACAGCATATGTTCAAACTTAGTGTTATGCAATCAAAAATTACGTCAAGTGTGCGAAACCAGCAGTATCTTTATGTAAAAAATTCTTAATCTTTCTTAAAAAATCCCATGAATCTTTTAATATATTATGATTATCAGTGACCAGCTGCTTGATTTTACATCAATATATTTTGCTAGCGGAGCTGTAATTGAACCTTCTGAGGAAACCACAACTCTTAATGATGGATCATTGATGTCCTTATGCACTTGTCCCAAATGGGGATTGGTTTTGGATTCAAAATTGAAGTTTAATAAAGATTCAAAACTAATTTCCATACCCTTATTTTATTTCATGCATTTAAAGAAGTTATTACTTTCTGAATTAGATCTGACTTGTTTCATTAATAGCCATCACCACAGCACTTTATCTGGTTCATACTAATAATTGTCTTCCCTAGTTTTTTGAATTTTCTTCTGTATTCCAATAGGTTTTGGAATTCACAGGAAAATTCAATGAGTCTACATGGTTGCTTTATAGCTTGTTGAATAACTCCTCTGTTTTGGATTGGTTGAAAGTACATTCGCTGTTTCTGCATTTCATTCACTTTTTTAAACATCTGGAATTTGTCTTAATCCAAAACGTGCATATTGACACACCATGGTTAATGGACCTAGCTAAACTTGACCACCAGTCTTTTTTTGGTATGTAATAAAAATTTATTGTTTGATAATCACAGATGAGGTAAGAATGTGAGCTTTAGGTGAGTGTTAGAAGATTATGTAGAGTTAGTAAAGTATGAAAAGTCATGCTATTTTCCTTGTTTTATTTGCCTAAAAGTTTCATAATTATTATTTTTATTTAGGTTTTGTTGGCTGGGTCAATCCTACTAAGCTTGTGGCCTGTTATCATGGGAGATTCAATATGGCATTCAAATTGACTAGGAGGAATTTGGACAGGACACTGTAAAAATTCTCTTACTTTTCTTACTTTTCTTTGTTTTAATATGGGCCTTATAATTTGTATCAGAAGGCCACACTTATTGTTTGAGGTTCTGGAAGTTCAAAGGTGTACAAAAGTGCCTTTTGCTAATGCAAGCTCTTCCTACAGTATCATAGCTATGTGCAGTACCAGTGTAATGAGTTACCACAATATTTACAGCTATTAAAGTTCACTTTAATATTTTTTCTCAATTAAAAAAATATAATTCCTTTTTATTCATATATTTTAAGAAAACCACTGAACCACCACAGTTTCTCTAATCTGTTGCATTAATGAAAGTCTCCATATTTTTATGTGAATTTACTACAACTACCCATGTCTCGGGAGCTATAAGGAAACTTTTTGGAAAAATAAATACTTAAGTTCCAGAAGTCTGTGTTGTCTGGCACTATGGCTGGACATTCATAGAGAAGTGCTGCACATAATTTTAAGGGTGGTTCATTCGTTCATAGGTTCATAGGAGGTTACTAGGCTAATGGGCCTAGAGCCCTTTTAAGCCTAACCATGTTATACCTGAGTTATCCTTACAGTCTTAGTCATATTATATCCGAGTTACCCCAAATGACCTTGGATAGATGGGTGTTATTTGCAGAGCAAGTCTAAGGCCAGCGCAGACTACCTCTGTCCTTAAGGGAAATGGGCGGAACTTCTGAGGTGAATTTGTGGTTTCCCATCCAGTTGTCCAGGTTACACTTGAATATGGTCAGTGAGCAGTTCTGCTTAATGTCAATTGGGAGTCTATTCCAAAAGAGCAGCAGTCTCTAGAAGACATATCTGTCTCTCCAGCATTTTCTGTTGATGTCATGGGCAAGGTTAAGATCCTGGAGTGACTGACTCTTGTCCCATTTCATTTGTGGATGTGCAACATTTCCATTAGGACAGGGTCGGAGATTGCCCTGTAGGCTAGGCACAACTCATCTCTCAGCAGCCTATAATATACACAGTACACAGTACAGTGACAGGGCTTTCAGTCTATTCATGTAAGACATGGTTTGGAGGTACTGAATTTTACTTGTGAGAAACCTCTGTGGTCTTTCCAGCTGTTGTAGGTATTTGATGAGGTACATGTAAAAGGGGCATTATACTCAAATAGTAGTCTAATGAGGGTCAAGTACAGTGGAGTTATAACATCCTTAGACATGGATGTGATGCCCTTGCTTATGAGATGTGCAATGTAGAGCACTTTCCTTACCACTGTGGAGAAATGGTGAACAAAGTTTAGATTTCTTTCAACCTGAGTTCCCAGGTCTTGCACCATTGGGTTTGAGCTTAGTGGTGGCTGTCAATACTGTAATTAGCAGGGTATTCCTTTTGCCAAAGAGGATAATTATAATGCACTTTTTTGTATTTAGTTTTAGTCTGTGGCTTTGGCACCAATTGTTTGTCTGTGTCAGCCTTTTCTGTGATATATTAACATCATTGGGGGGCTCAATGATTGCACCCAATTTGCAATCATCAGTGAACTTGGTAAGCCACAGGACGTCTACTTTGGCCTGAACATCTGAAAAATAGATTCCAAACAGTAATGGGCCCAGTACAGATCCTTGCGGTATGTCACTGGTGACTAGGCTACTGGTAGAGGTGGAGTCCCCGACTTTAACAATATAAATTTTGTCTGTGAGCCATTTGGCTACCCAGCTAGTGACATAAGGATTAATCCCCAGCTGGGTGAGTTTCTCAAGGATGCCTGAGTGGGGAATTTTGTAAAAAGCCTTGGCTATGTCAAAATAGGTAGTATGGACTGTCTTACCTTCATCAAGGGCTTTGGTGACATTCTCAAAGAAGTCTACCAAGTTTAACAAGCATGATCTACCCTTAACAAAGACAAAGTGGGTTGGGTCAAGAGTTTGAAGATCGCCTATGTCATTGATAAGGTCCATGATGATACTTTCCATAGCCTTAAAAATGAGGCTGGTTAGGTCCATGATGATTCTTTCCATAGCCTTACAAATGAGGCTGGTTAGGTTTATGAGTCTATAGTTCCCAGGTTCGGTTTATGGGCCCCATTTGTGCAAGGGGATTCCTGTTGCTGTTCTCCACTCTGTTGGAACATAGCCAGTTCTCAGGCTATGGTTAAAGACATCACCAAGTGCTTCCACTAGACCTTGGTTTAGATTGCTAAGTAAGCAGCCTGGGATGCTGTCTGGTCCCATTGAGGCCATGTTTTTGGCTTTGGACAGCACAGATATGACCTGCTCTTTAGAGATACTAGGGAGGAGACTAGTATCAGGAATGCTTTGGGGTATGGCTGATGAGGACAAGGTTGAAGTTTGTGCTAAATCTGTTGGCTAGCAGGTTGGCTATTTCCTCAAGTACTGTATGCCTGGAACCATCCACAATTAGTTCAGCACATAGCTGGGCATTCCCTTTTAGACTTCTGATGTACATAAAGAATGCCGTATGGTTATCCTTTGCTAGGAATGCTATTTTAACTTCATAATTAACTTTACAGGACTTTACAAGATATCTGATTTGCTTGTTCAAACTGTGGAGGTATTTTTTTCTCTGCTGAGTCAGTTCACTCTTGATCTTAGACATCCGTTTCTTCCTCCGGTTATATAATCTATATCTACTTGAGGTCCACTGTGGTGTTTTTTTTTTTTTGGAGGACCTGGTTTTAATCCAGTCAGGTACATCTGAGTTTATATAGTTGTTTAGGTATTTATATAAGGCATTTGTGTACACCTCTGCATAAGAGTCATTGCTGGCTATGTTTGAAATGTTTTATACTATTGCTTAGTAGGCTGTAGTTAGCTTTGGAAATTTTTTTTAGTTTTATTGCTCCTGTGGGTATGTCAGGTCTGATAGTTAATTCAAACAAGACAGATTTATGGTCTGACCTTATCAGGTAGGGTACCACACTTGGGGGAGGGGGTGCATTGACTCCCCCATGTTTGTGAATACTAAGTCTAGGACATTTAAACTTCTTGTGAGAGTGTGGACTATCTATTCCATGGCATTTGTACTGACAAAGTTTAAGAATCTCTGGGCGATCATGTTTGTGCTCATGCACGTCACCCAATCGATGGAAGGAGAGTTGAAATCTGCCATGGCCAAGGTGTTTGGCTGTACGCTGAATAACTCCAGTAGGTCCAAGTAGGCAGTATATTTCACTTGGCTCATGGTGGGGGACCTGTAGCTAACAATAATGGACCCGGAGTAACTAAAGAAAGTCATGCTGTTTTACCAGTCTCGAAGTGTGCATAGCTTTAATGAAGATCGCTATACCGTCTCATTTGGTCCTTTCACTCTCTTTCGCCTTTTGAGGTCCGAACATGTGGAAAGCATCGTAACCTTGCATGGGTGGGGTGCGCTCTGCAGCCCTGAACCATGTCTCTGTGACTGCACAGACATCAGCATCTTCCAAGGAGAGCAGTGCAGTTTTCTGTTTAGGCTCCTAGCATTATGCAGCATAACCTTGAGCTTGTCTTGACTGGATTTTGCTACGTCAGAAATTTTATTTTTTTGACATTGCCTAAAAAAGATGCAATGGGAGAGGCAAGAGCCTTTACCAGTATCTGAAAGCCAAGAGGAGACAGGTGCTGACCATCTCCGGCAAAGCAGCGTGTTCTGTTGACCATGTCCTCCCAGGCTGACAGATACTGGATCCCCCTGGATTGACACCAGAAACTAAGCCACTTGTTGAAATCTATCATTTTTTTGTCTATATTGTGGCATCATCCTGGGTGAAGGTAGAATGCTGCTTAGGGCTATGGTCATGCCTGCCTGGGACACATAATCTGAGAGTTCAGTCATGTCTCTGTTCATATAGTCCAGAGAGGTATGTCTCAAGTCATTTACCCCAACATGATCTATGAGAGAGTCATAACGGTATTTGTTGTTGAGTGACTTGACTTCATGTGTAATTTGACAGATCCTGGGACCTGTTGACTGTAACCTTCTCCTTGTTCAGCCTGGTAAGGGGGACATCTATTTGTCTCACTATTGAGTCACCTATCAACAAGACATCTGGTCTTGAGGTGATTTGCCTTAGGGGCTTATTTGCTGAGACACTGGTATATTTTTCTCTCACACTTCTGAATGCCATTGGTTTGAACCGTTCATTAGCCAGAGGCCTTCTGTGTTAGCCTGTACCTCAGAAAAGTAGATACCAAACAGGGGAGGTCCCAGGACTGAACCCTGTGGTACTCCACTTGCCATGGTTTGAAGTCACATTTGGAGTCTGCAACTTTTACAGTGTGGGTTTGATAAGTGTGTCAGTTGGCAACCCATCTTGTGATGTAGGGATTTATACCTAGTTTAGTGAGTTTAGCTATAATTCCAGAATGGGGGATGGTGTTGAAAGCCTTGGCGAGGTCAAGATAGGCTGTGTAAACCACCTTACCCTCATCTACGGCTTTGGTGACTGCCTCAAAGAAGTTGATCAGGTTCAGGAGGCATGATCTGCCTTTCACAAACCCAAAATGGGTGGGATACAGAGTTTGGAAGTTACCAATGTCTTTGTTTATGAGTTCCATGATGATACGTTCCATGGCTTTGTAGACCAGGCTCATCAGGCTAATAGGGCGGAAGTTCCCGAGATTAGTGGTGGCTCCCCCTTTGTGGAGTGGGATAACTGTTGCTGTGCGCCATTCAGTGGGCACAAAGCCTGATGTGAGGCTATTATTGAACATGGTGCTTAAGTGGGGAGCCAGTTCGTTCTGAAGTTCATGTAAAACGCAGCCTGGGATGTTATCCAGTCCCACGGATGCTGTGTTTTTGGCTTTAGAGAGTGCAGTGTTTACCTGCGTAGTTGTGATTACAGGGACTCTGCATTCTTCCTGTATAGATATGGGCCCTTTACGGGGTGACGGGGGGGTAAAGTTAACACTGAACCTATCTGCTAGGATATTGGCAATATCAGTTGGTTCTGTAATTTTCGTGCCGTTGTGCTGTACCTCAGAGCAGATCTGAGTATTGCCATCGAGATTCTTGACATAGCTATAGAATGCTTTGTGGTTGTCCTTAGAATTAGTGGTGATTTTGTTTTCGTAGCTAGATTTGGAGGATCTTATAAGGGATCTCAGCTTCTTACTGCTACTACATGCAAAGATAGGCCAGTCATTCATATTATTACCTAATACACTCCAGGTTTGACACTTACCTTGTAAATCCAGCAGTTGCAACAGTTTTAGTTTAGGGATGACTCTGTCTGATGTAAGCAGTACACAGCCAATACATGGGTAGGTAAAGGTTGTGAGAGTTGCCTGGCATCAATGTTACTATATGTATGTGCATAGGAGAAAGGTTTTAGGCCCTTAGGTAGTGAGTGAGTGTGCTATGCATTGTCTCTTAGCCAATGCAAGGGCATATTGAACATTCCTACATCTGCCTACACTCACAGCAGCTGCTGCTTCCCCCTCTGACTCCTCACCTGCATGTGGCTGTGATGACCTTGCCATTGGTGGTGGGATGTGTGCCCCTTCCCCTTGTTGATCCTGCTGAAGCTGTTTTCTCAGGATGATGTTGTGTAGCATGGCACATACTATGAATATTTCAGTACATGTCCATGGACTGTACTGCAGGGCTTCCCCAGATGTATCTAGGCACTGGAACTGCAACTTCAGCAGCCCAAACACATGCTCTATGATATTTGTGGTTTGAGTGTTTGCCTCATTATCGTGTTCTTCAGCAGGTGTGTGTGCATTTCTGATAGGTGTCATCAGCCACCATTCCAGTGCATAACCTGCATTCTCCAGTAAATGACCCTGTGGGATATCCCCCCTTGTGAACATCTGATACATTTGGGAGGTGTGCCAGATATGTGAGTCGTGGTAACTGCCTGGGTTGCCACCACACTCATTCAGGATGATTCCCTTGGCATTACACATGACTTGGCAGTTAATAGAGTGGAAGCCTTTTCTATTAATGTAGAACCTTATCTGTTTCCCAGGCGGTGCCTTACTTTCTACATGTGTGCAATCTATGGCTCCCAGTAGTTCAGGATAGTGTGCTACAGAGTAGAAGTCTTGCATATTTCTGTCCCTATCCTCAGGAATATGGGGAAAATATATGTGGTCACTAGCATGCTGTAGCATAGTATTCAGGAAGTGATGGAGGATACTGGATGCTGATGCCTGTGACACCCCCAGCATGCCCTCTGTTGGTCTCTGAAAGATACCTGTAGCTAAAGTTCTAAGTGCTACACATAGCTTTGTCTCCAGTGGGATGGGTTCCCCTCAGTTTGCCCTGGCTGTGAGTTGAGGATGACAGAGATTGCAGAGTTCCTGTAGTGTGTCTCTATCCACCCTGTAGCACTTTACAATTTCCACATCATGTAGATTGTGATAAGTTACCCAGTGTCTGAAAACCCTTCTCCTTCCCGACTTGGTTTATTAGCAGTAGCAGCAGCATCAGCAGCATAGACTTCAGTCTGTCGCACATACACATGAATTAAAGGAACAGCAGCCCCTAACATTTTTTTATGTGTAGACTCCTGTATTCCAATAGGTTTTGGAATTCACAGGAAAAAACATCACTGAGTCTACATGGTTGCTTTATAGCTTGTTGAATAACTCCTCTGTCTTGGATTGGTTGAATAACCTACAATTCAGCTGGTTCTGCAGTAATTTACATTCCACAGTGTTTAACCTGTTTGCGCTGAGGTGTACGGCTCATTGAATCCAAAACAGTGCACTATGTGACACACACATGGTGTAAGTGGACCTTGTAGGCTTTATTAACTCTGACCACCAGTCTTTTAGAATGGCTAAAAATGGTAATTGAAAAATTTCATTGTTATGATATATCACAGTATGTATGGTTAAGAATGTGAGATTCCAATAGGGATGCATGCCATGTGCCAAGCTATTATGTGAGAGTTACAGTAAAGATATGGAAGAGTCAGTAGCAAGCCTATATTATGCCTCTTTTACTTTGCCACTTTGATGTTCTTGCTAAAATTATTCATATTTTATTTAAAAATAAACACAAGTAAAGCACCAAATGAGCCAACGAAGATGTAGACAGTTTATTAGGCTAAAACAGCACTCCAAAGCACTCCAAAGCGAAACCACATACAAATCCAATACGTAGTGTTACACACTTCCCACGTTTCGTCTCTCCTTCATCAGATAAACACATGTTCCACCCATAAGTCCATGTTAAAATACAATTCCTAATTAAAAATCCACCAATCATTACACTGATTCAATAAAGCCCTAAGGACCAACTACATAAAATGCATATAAAAAGCATATAAAAGTATGTAAACGTGCAACACAGTACATAAACATATTCAAATACATATTATGCTTAGAAAATAAATATCTGATTAAACAATACCAAAATTGATATATATATTTATATATAAATAACCCCTAATACTAAATTACATAAAAAATGTTGTTAAAAAATGTTATTAAAACATGTTATTAAAACAATACTACACCCCACTGGTATACAATGGTATTGCACTTACCTAGCATTAAAAATTATATATCTCTAAGTATACAGTAGTTTTATAATTTAGCTGCTCTAAGTTTTAAAACTGGTGCCAATGATAGCATATCATTGATACCCGGATGTTTGTTTGATTCTAAAGTAATTTGCCAATACAATTCTCTGTATTCTAGAAGTGTTTCCCACATACCCCCCCTCGGGTCAATAGGCACAACTTCTACTACAAAAAACTCAAAAGTAGATTCCTTACACACTAATGTATGTTTGTACAGAGAATTGTTCATACATGCTTTCCTAATTTCATATAAGTGTTCATAAATTCTTTGTTTTATCATCCGTTCACTTTTTCCAACATAAAATGCCTCACATTTTTTACACAAGGCGATATAAACAATCCCTTTTGTATTGCAATTTACAAAGGCATTTAATGTAAGTGTTTTATTCCTGGCTTCTAAAAAGCAGCTATTACCAATTTTCAAATGTGCACAGTATCTACAAGCACCACATTTGAAAACCCCAGCTTTTTTCTTACTCTTATTGGTCAATCCACTTGTACCACCCTCTATAATACCTTTAATATTGTTGCCCTTCCTATAAATATATTTTATTTCATTTTCAAAAATGTGACTAAGTTCTGATACTTTTGCAAAATTTTTCCATTCTTTATCGAACGTCTTCTTTACAATGTTCGATTGGCCATCATAAGTTGTGATGAGACCTGATACCAAATCATTTACCTGGGGAACCTCCGATGACTTCATTGTCTCATCTTTACCTAGAATAGGTTCAAATCTAAGTTTTCTCCCCTCAAGAACATCATGCAATATAGAATCAAATAATTCCTTTGGGTAACCTCTTTTTATAAACATATTTCTCAAAATTTCATATTCTTCTATAAACATCTCATCGTCGGAAGTCATTCTGCAAATTCTTACCAATTGCCCTTTCAAAACACTTTTTTTCTGATGGAAAGGGTGGGAACTGGTAAAATGCAGATATGTATTGGAGAATGTTTTCTTCCTATGTATCTTAGAGACAAACATGCTATCTTTTTTGATAATGTTGACATCCAAATAAATCAACTGATGAGTATCAAAATTCTTAGTGAATTTAAGGAAGTCAGTTGTCTCATTGACATATTCTACAAAAGTATCATATTCTTCTTTAGTACCCTTCCAGAAAAAACACAAATCATCGAGAAATCTACAGTACAAGGTCCATGAATCTTTAAACTGTGGAATAAGAATATATTTATTCTCCCAGTATGCCATAACGATGTTTGCATATGTGGGTGCACAATGGGCTCCCATGGCCACTCCCTTCACTTGCCTGTAGTATTCTCCCTCAAAAAACAAGTAATTGTGTTTCAAAACTAACTCCATAAGAACTAAAATAGTTCTAAAATCATTTTGAGAAATATTTTTGAAAGGTATCAACATTTCTTCGAACCATGCTAGACCCACTTCATGGGGAATACTTGTAAATAAATCAATTACGTCAAGTGTGCCGAAACCAGCAGTATCTTTATGTAAAAAATTCTTAATCTTTCTTAAAAAATCCCATGAATCTTTTAATATATTATGATTATCAGTGACCAGCTGCTTGATTTTTACATCAATATATTTTGCTAGCGGAGCTGTAATTGAACCTTCTGAGGAAACCACAACTCTTAATGATGGATCATTGATGTCCTTATGCACTTTCGGAATCCCAAAAATGGAGGGAATTTTTGGTTTTGGGACATTCAGAAAATTGAAAGTTTTTAAATCAATAGATCCTTCTAAAACTAAATCTTCCAATACACCTCTTATTCTTTGATATGCTATGTGTATTTCATTTAAAGAAGTTCTACTGTATCTTTCTGTATCATTAAGAATACTGGACATCTTTCCATCATATATAATTCGGTCCATCAACACAACACCGCCACCTTTATCTGGTTTCATGACTCTAATATATTTGTCTTTCCCTAGGTTCATAAGAATTTCTTCTTCATTCTGTGTCAGATTAGGACAAATATAATGTTTATTCAATGATTTCCTTAGTTCATGTTCAATATTCATCTCAAAATTTTTTAACTGTGGATGCAGTGGGGGGTTGAAGGTACTCTTACGTCTCAGTGTATTCCCTGTTTCCATATTGCACTTGTCTTTAAAAAACAATTCTAAATTTTTCTTTCTAATAAATAATTTAATATCCACCAAAAGCTTGAACATATTAGTCTTTCTTTGTGGTATAAAACCAAAGCCCTTTGAAAAAAGGTCAAAATGAGCCCTTGTGAGTGTAGTGTTAGAATAATTAAATATATTAAAATCATTAAAAGTCCATGTTTTTCCATTGTTAATAATGTCTAAAAGCGGTTCCATTGTTCTGTTGTATTTTATTTAGGTTTTGTTGGCTGGGTTAATCCTACTAAGCTTGTGGCCTGTTTTCATGGGAGATTCAATATGGCATTCAAATTGACTAGGAGGAATTTGGACAGGACACTGTAAAAATTCTCTTACTTTTCTTACTTTTCTTTGTTTTAATATGGGCCTTATAATTTGTATCAGAAGGCCACACTTATTGTTTGAGGTTCTGGAAGTTCAAAGGTGTACAAAAGTGCCTTTTGCTAATGCAAGCTCTTCCTACAGTATCATAGCTATGTGCAGTACCAGTGTAATGAGTTACCACAATATTTACAGCTATTAAAGTTCACTTTAATATTTTTTCTCAATTAAAAAAATATAATTCCTTTTTATTCATATATTTTAAGCAAACCACTGAACCACCACAGTTTCTCTAATCTGTTGCATTAATGAAAGTCTCCATATTTTTATGTGAATTTACTACAACTACCCATGTCTCGGGAGCTATAAGGAAACTTGTTGGAAAAATAAATACTTAAGTTCCAGAAGTCTGTGTTGTCTGGCACTATGGCTGGACATTCATAGAGAAGTGCTGCACATAATTTTAAGGGTGGTTCATTCATTCATAGGTTCATAGGAGGTTACTAGGCTAATGGCCCTAGAGCCCTTTTAAGCCTAACCATGTTATACCTGAGTTATCCTTACAGTCTTAGTCATATTATATCCGAGTTACCCCAAATGACCTTGGATAGATGGGTGTTATTTGTAGAGCAAGTCTAAGGCCAGCGCAGACTACCTTTGTCCTTAAGGGAAATGAGCAGAACTTCTGAGGTGAATTTGTGGTTTCCCATCCAGTTGTCCAGGTTACACTTGAATATGGTCAGTGAGCAGTTCTACTTAATGTCAATTGGGAGTCTATTCCAAAGGAGCAGCAGTCTCTAGAAGACATATCTGTCTCTCCAGCATTTTCTGTTGATGTCATGGGCAAGGTTAAGATCCTGGAGTGACTGACTCTTGTCCCATTTGATTTGTGGATGTGCAACATTTCCATTAGGACAGGGTCGGAGATTGCCCTGTAGGCTAGGCACAACTCATCTCTCAGCAGCCTATAATATACACAGTACACAGTACAGTGACAGGGCTTTCAGTCTATTCATGTAAGACATGGTTTGGAGGTCCTGAATTTTACTTGTGAGAAACCTCTGTGGTCTTTCCAGCTGTTGTAGGTATTTGATGAGGTACATGTAAAAGGGGCATTATACTCAAATAGTAGTCTAATGAGGGTCAAGTACAGTGGAGTTATAACATCTTTAGAAATGGATGTGATGCCCTTGCTTATGAGATGAGCAATGTAGAGCACTTTCCTTACCACTGTGGAGAAATGGTGAACAAAGTTTAGATTTCTTTCAACCTGAGTTCCCAGGTCTTGCACCACTGGGTTTGAGCTTAGCGGTGGCTGTCAATACTGTAATTAGCAGGGTATTCCTTTTGCCAAAGAGGATAATTATAATGCACTTTTTTGTATTTAGTTTTAGTCTGTGGCTTTGGCACCAATTGTTTGTCTGTGTCAGCCTTTTCTGTGATATATTAACATCATTGGGGGACTCAATGATTGCACCCAATTTGCAATCATCAGTGAACTTGGTAAGCCACAGGATGTCTACTTTGGCCTGAATATCTGAAAAATAGATTCCAAACAGTAATGGGCCCAGTACAGATCCTTGCGGTATGCCACTGGTGACTAGGCTACTGGTAGAGGTGGAGTCCCTGACTTTAACAATATGAATTTTGTCTGTGAGCCATTTGGCTACCCAGCTAGTGACATAAGGATTAATCCCCAGCTGGGTGAGTTTCTCAAGGATGCCTGAGTGGGGAATTGTGTAAAAAGCCTTGGCTATGTCAAAATAGGTAGTATGGACTGTCTTACCTTCATCAAGGGCTTTGGTGACATTCTCAAAGAAGTCTACCAGGTTTAACAAGCATGATCTACCCCTAACAAAGACAAAGTGGGTTGGGTCAAGAGTTTGAAGATCGCCTATGTCATTGATAAGGTCCATGATGATACTTTCCCATAACCTTAAAAATGAGGCTGGTTAGGTCCATGATGATTCTTTCCATAGCCTTACAAATTAGGCTGGTTAGGTTTATGAGTCTATAGTTCCCAGGATCGGTTTGTGGGCCCCATTTGTGCAAGGGGATTCCTGTTACTGTTCTCCACTCTGTTGGAACATAGCCAGTTCTCAGGCTATGGTTAAAGACATCACCAAGTGCTTCCACTAGACCTTGTTTTAGATTGCTAAGTAAGCAGCCTGGGATGCTGTCTGGTCCCATTGAGGCCATGTTTTTGGCTTTGGACAGCACAGATATGACCTGCTCTCTAGAGATACTAGGGAGGAGACTAGTATCAGAAATGCTTTGGAGTATGGCTGATGAGGACAGGGTTGAAGTTTGTGCTAAACCTGTTGGCTAGCAGGTTGGCTATTTCCTCATGTACTGTATGCCTGGAACCATCCACAATTAGTTCAGCGCATAGCTGGGCATTCCCTTTTAGACTTCTGATGTACATAAAGAATGCTGTATGGTTATCCTTTGCTAGGAATGCTATTTTAACTTCATAATTAACTTTACAGGACTTTACAAGATATCTGATTTGCTTGTTCAAACTGTGGAGGTATTTTTTTCTCTGCTGAGTCAGTTCACTCTTGATCTTAGGCATCCGTTTCTTCCTCCGGTTATATAATCTATATCTACTTGAGGTCCACCATGGTGTTTTTTTTTGGGAGGACCTGGTTTTAATCCAGTCAGGTACATCTGAGTTTATATAGTTGTTTAGGTAATTATATAAGGCATTTGTGTACACCTCTGAACAAGAGTCATTGCTGGCTGTGTTTGAAACATTTTATACTATTGCTTAGTAGGCTGTAGTTAGCTTTGGAAATTTTTTTTAGTTTTATTGCTCCTGTGGGTATGTCAGGTTTGATAGTTACTTCAAACAAGACAGATTTATGGTCTGACCTTATCAGGTAGGGTACCACACTTGGGGGAGGGGGTGCATTGACCTCCCCCATGTTTGTGAGTACTAAGTCTAGGACATTTAAACTTCTTGTGAGAGTGTGGACTATCTATTCCATGGCATTTGTATTGACAAAGTTTAAGAATCTCTGGGCGATCATGTTTGTGCTCATGTACGTCACCCAATCGATGGAAGGAGAGTTGAAATCTGCCATGGCCAAGGTGTTTGGCTGTACGCTGAATAACTCCAGTAGGTCCAAGTAGGCAGTATATTTCGTTTGGCTCATGGTGGGGGACCTGTAGCTAACAATAATGGACCCGAAGTAACTAAAGAAAGTCATGCTGTTTTACCAGTCTCGAAGTGTTCATAGCTTTAATGAAGATGGCTATACCGTCTCATTTGGTCCTTTCACTCTCTTTCGCCTTTTGAGGTCAGAACATGTGGAATGCATCGTAACCTTGCATGGCTGGGGTGCGCTCTGCAGCCCTGAACCATGTCTCTGTGACTGCACAGACATCAGCATCTTCCAAGGAGAGCAGTGCAGTTTTCTGTTTAGGCTCCTAGCATTATGCAGCATAACGTTGAGCTTGTCTTGACTGGATTTTGCTACGTCAGAAATTTTATTTTTTTGACATTGCCTAAAAAAAAGATGCAATGGGAGAGGCAAGAGCCTTTCCCAGTATCTGAAAGCCAAGAGGCGACAGGTGCTGACCATCTCCGGCAAAGCAGCGTGTTCTGTTGACCATGTCCTCCCAGGCTGACAGATACTGGAGCCCCCTGGATTGACACCAGAAACTAAGCCACTTGTTGAAATCTATCATCTTTTTGTCTATATTGTGGCATCATCCTGGGTGAAGGTAGAATGCTACTTAGGGATATGGTCATGCCTGCCTGGGACACATAATCTGAGAGTTCAGTCATGTCTCTGTTCATATAGTCCAGAGAGGTATGTCTCAAGTCATTTACCCCAACATGATCTATGAGAGAGTCATAACGGTATTTGTTGTTGAGTGACTTGACTTCATGTGTAATTTGACAGATCCTGGAACCTGACAGGCAGTTGACTGTGACCTTCTCCTTGTTCAGCCTGGTAAGGGGGACATCTATTTATCTCACTATTGAGTCACCTATCAACAAGACATCTGGTCTTGAGGTGATTTGCCTTAGGGGCTTATTTGCTGAGACACTGGTATATGTGCTGCTATGTATGGTGGATTCTATTTGTGTTCCGGTATGTGCAAGTGGTTTGCACTTGGAAGGTCTCTGATCTTTTGGTAGGCTTTTAGTGAGTACTTCTGCATATGAGGCTTTATGTTTCGTGACCTTATCTTGTGTGAGAGGAGAGGTGTGAGTGCTGACAACCTGTTTGATGTCCTGTTTGTTGTTACGTGAAAGGACTGATTCCAGTTTCATGGTATAATTGCATCTCTCACATACTGCATTTGTTTGCTTTAGGAGTAATTAGTTGTCAGTATACGTGAGGCAATTACCACATTGCCTCAGGATGCCCATGTCAGTCAGACTGGCAAGAGAAATGATGGTGGGAAACTGACCATCCATTGTAGCAGGTTAAAACCGTAAGTAATAATAAAGAGTGGGCAAGTTAGATCAGCTTTTCCTCTAGGATTAACTCATTCACTTCAATGGAGCTCAGGAAGTTTGTACTGTAACTTCCAATGGGTTGAGCGTAAGCCTTTTGACAGAATTAGATTATGTCCTCACATTTCAAACAAATGTTTCATATCTGTGGAACCATAGATGTTATGAAAGAAGTATAAATGGCAAACTATTCAGCACAAACTATTTTTCTCAGTGGTAGTATTATTTAGGTTCTAGGTCTTAAACCAAATTTTATAAGTCACAGTAAACATGTTAACTATTACATTTGTAATATTTTGTAAATAATCTACAATTTCTCAGCAACCATTCAAGTTACACACATACTGTCAATAACATTTTATTCATTTAGATGAGAGCATTCATATAAAGCTAAGGAGTTCTGTCTGTGCTACTTGGTTGTTGACATATTTAGAAAAATGTGAAAATTATATCTATATAAATTAATGTCATAAAAACAACAGTTAATATCTATTTACCTGCACTAGACAAAAGTCAAATATTAATGCAGTTGAGTTTGCCATTGTGTAAACTTTTGTATGAAATATTTTAAAACCTTGTACATAGCATGGTTTTGGAGTTACTGATGCAAACACGAACAAGCAATATTTGCTGCCTAGAGAGATCAGTAGGAGTTAACTGCAGATGCACCTGGAGGTGTCACCCGGATGTAATAAGGGGGATTATTCTATTGAAGATTAGTGATGAAAAACTGTAGCAACATTGCTCATTGCTCAGCTGAATTGCGTGCAGTGTAGAAGAGCACAGTGGAGTTGCCCGGAGTGCAAACGGGAAGCTTGGGAGGGTTCTACTGATAGATGTCTAGGGAAAATATTGTTTCCAGGTGTTTGCATCTATATATATGGCACAGCTAACCCCCACTGATGCGCAAACATATATATATATATATATATATATATATATATATATATATATATATGTGAAATTAAACACTTTCAAGCTAATCTACCAATACAAAATCACACAATGACTCTTCCTCTAGCAATCCCCAGCTGGGACAAGGCTGTATCCACACTCTTCTGCCACAAGGGTGCAGAAGAGCCCTTCTTAATGTAAAATGACTGGATTAGTGTTCAAGTGTATCAATATGGGCTAGATTCAGCAGGTCTAAGTACAGTACAGTTCCAAACAAGTGGAGATAATAAAGTAGTCACAAACAGTAAAAACAGTCAAAAAGACAGAAAATAATGCAGAATTTTAATTAAATACAGTTGAAAAGTGCAGATAAAACTCAAAATATACTTTTTTTCTTGCTTTTTGCTTTGGATTGCTTGGATTCATGCAGAAACAATCTAGAACTCTGGCAAATGACACCAAACATAGATCAGCTCTGGTTAATTGAGCACAAACCCATGCAAATGTGAGGCTAAGATATAGGCAAAATTAAATACTTTTAAGCTAATCTACCAATAGGAAATCACACAATGACCCCTCCTCCAGCAATCCCCAGCTCTGACAAGCTGTATCCACACTTTTCTGCCACAAGTGTGCAGGGGAGCCCTTCTTCATGTAAAATGGTTGGATTAATGCTCAAGTCTATTAATACAGGCTAGATTCAACAGGTCTGAATCTAGTCTATGCCATCTATGCAACAGTACAGTGCAAAAGAGATGCAGATAATGAAGCAGCCACACACAGTAAAAATAGCAAAAAGACAGAAAATAATCCAGAATTTCAATTAAATACAGTTGAAAATTGCAGATAAAACTCAAAATATACTTATTTTCTTGGTTTTTGCTTTGGATGGCTTAGATTCAAGCAGAAACACTCTAGACTTAAGGCAAAGGATGCCAAATGTAGAGCAGCTCTAGTTAATTTAGCCTTATATCATCTTTGCAAAACTTAAAAATATATTGGCAGACTCCGGAGAACTTTGAAAAACTCAGAACAGCTTTTGCAGTATCAGAGGAGGTTAGGAAATATCAGAATACTGTTAAAACAACCTAAGAACAGCACAGTAACAAACAGATGGTGTTTCTTTAACAAATGCAGGCTGAAAAAACAAAACACATGCAGCACAGAAGTGTTAAATAGCACTGAGACATAAGTACAAAAAATACTTAACATCAGTTTTGTAGGCCCATATGGTTTTAGAAGCAATCCAAGTCTTGTAGTCACAGGTGTCCAAGCCAGGCACAGGGAAGCTCTAAATAAATAAGCACAATCTCACAAAAATGTTATTCTTTTATACCAGCAGGATGAAAGACTTTTACAACAGTTAAGCCCTCAGGCCAGTGAGATAAACACACAATAAACTTTCTATCAGCAGTTTCCAAAATGGTTAAATTTAGCTCTCTGTTTGCACCAGACTGCAAAAGAACCCTCTTAATGTAAAACAAACTGGTTTTGAGCTCGAGTGCAGTAACAAATACTTTACAACAAAAGTCAGAATTCCAGCAGTACCAGGAATCCTTGGAAATAAGTTCACTAACCCAGAGAAATGTTCTCAAAATACAGAAAAAAAGTGTGCAATATAAGAGAACTACAACACAGAAAATTTTTGCAAAACTTAGAAATATTTTGGCAGACTCAGGAGAACTTTGGAAAACTCAGAACAGCCTTTGCAGAATCAGAGGATGTTAGCAAACATCAGAATACTGTTAAAACAGCCTAAGCATCTGTTCTGTTTGTTCTGGTTTCCCACCAAGCAGTGTTTTAAATAGCTGATTTGTTTGCTGTTTAAAAAAAGTCTTTAGTGTCTCCTTGCTGTTTTTTAGCTGTTCAAAACATTATTTAGTGTCTCACTGCTGTTTTTCTGCTATTTAAAACATTTTTAGTGCTTTCTGACTAAATTACTGTAGCTAGTAGCTGTGGCATAGTCCAGATACAGGTTTGCTGCATCTGGATCTGTTTCTAGTGGCTTTTGTATTCTGAGCACATTTTCCAAGCCATCTTTGATTGGAAGGGGCCCTTCTGCAACATTGTGAGAGACGTGTGCTGACTGAAACCCGTCTAGTGAAGGATGACTGGTCTATGGCTTGGAGCATTGGTTCTTAGTTTTTTAAAAGTTTAAGTTTTTAGCTTCTGGTATCTAAGCCTTGTGTGACAAAGGGAGATACTGCCAGCACAGCTATCTGGAATTTTGTAAACAATTATGTGTCATTTGTGAATGTCAACATTATTTATATAAGATGCTTGTGTTACAACTGTATTAGAACTGTGTGTTATGTGTATATCAAACTTGTTTGTACAGACGTGTGTTGAAAAAGAGTTTTGTAAAGTGCTCGAAATGTATCCACAGTGTGCCCTATTGGAATAGAACAAAACTTCAGAAAAATAGCTGAAATTAAATTAAATGATATCTTTCAATTGCAATGCAGCAAGGAGACACACTGTCTAAAACTAGGGAGCTTTCTGTATTGCCTCTAAGGTGAAATAATTAATCTTGAAATGTGAAGGGATGCAATTGTTCCATGATTTCCAGCATCTGCCAAAGATCCGAGGTCTATGTATTTTCACAGGTAGATGCTAAATACTGCTATCTTCCAGCAGTGGGAGTTTCATCTGGGATAGAGTTAGATGACAAGAAATAATGTCATTCTGCAAGGTATCCTAGCAGTAATAGTTGAGATATTAATTTAAGAAGTCTCTTTGAGAGACACAGCATTCTGTATTCTGTCTTTGACCTGGCAACAACTAGAAGATCCATTCACCACATCTGACTTGCTCTTAAGTAAGTTAATTAGGGTAAAGTGATTCTCATAGATTCAGTCAGGAATATAATGTAGCATAGTTTAGATGTTTTTATTTGTTTATCTGAGACTGTCCTGCAGTGTTGTTCTAAATATTCCTGTGGTTTTGAACTATGATGGCACTGTGAATATATACTGAGTGTTTTCTTGTTCTGTTATTATTTATTATTACATAAATTTAAACCTTTCATTGTGGCTGATTTGTGCAGAGATATTTAAGTTCTGTGAGTACTTGCATTTATTTGGTGATACTGTGGGCCACTCCTAATAGCCTTGCTCATGGTCAAACTACCATTTGTATTAATATTAACACTACACAACAAGACTGGGCACCCTTTGTTAAGGGCCTTAAAGTAGCTGATAAGAGTTGGCCAATGGCAATGATAACTATGTTATAGTCTGGGCAAAAAGGGGCATAGCACTTTTGCCAGCCTTTCCCAGGGATGTGTGTGCGTGTGTGTGTGTGTGTGTGTGTGTGTGTGTGTGTGTGTGTGTGTGTGTGTGTGTGTGTAACTCAAACCTCAAACAGTGTGTGTGTGTCAGCTAGTTGGGCAGGGAAACAAAGCACTGGTTGGACAGAGAAGGTGCTGGAGGTCTTGGCTTGGCCACTCAGCTGAGATCTCAACTCTATAGCTGAGCCAGTGGGGAGCCTTACTGGGGATCTTGAGAAAGAGGGAGAAACCAGCCCTGGACTGACTGTGGTGTCTGTCTGCTCTTAAGTGAAACTGCACTTGATGCAGAACGTTAGATGTGTACCTGTCATCCACCCAGTGTACGTACCCCACTGTTGCCAGTGGTGAGGACTGGGGCTCCTTGATTACTGGCCAGTGGTGGGTCTTCACACCTGCATTGACCAGATTTCTGCTTGTTTGTGAGTCAAGCAGCAGCGCACACTGCTGCTCAATTGTGTGCTCTAGCCAGACAGATAATTTCGACAATTTTTCCCTTAGATACAGCTGTAGTACATTAGTGTAGTCCTCATCTTTAGTACATTTCTGGTCTAAGAAGTATTGCTAATGAGCTGTGACCTATTAAATCACCAGAGAAAAACCCCATCAGAAATACCCACCTACAGAGCACCTCCTAGATCAGTCCTGAAAACACCCCCCTTTGTGATAACAGTTCTTCAAACCTAGCATTGTGGACAGTTGGACTACCCCTGTTTCTTCTGCCAGCCTGGTCGACTTGGGTCTCCTGAGGCAGTGTAACTGCCTCATGTACACTGACAACCCTCTACTAATAACTCACTCTAGTACAGCGTGAGAGAGATGTATCTACACTAAGAATCTTGAATCCCTCCTCTCTTGCACTCAAAACAGTAACACAGAGGAGGTTAATTCCCCCACCACTACTCAGGCACATAATACCACTACTCATACACATAGTATGCATCTAATGCATAAATCTACATACATGGAGGTTATCTCAAAAAACTTACTGAAACACCAGTGACCTCCAAAACACAGTACTGCTACAACTAACACAGTTTCCACAGCACCCAAGACACATAGTAACACCAGTGTCTCACCTACCAAGCCTTTAAGGCGTAACAGTCAAAAAACACATGTTCTTGTCATTGGAGACTCCATAGTGAGTCACACTCATCAGGCCCATAATTGAATACAATGCCCCTTTTGGGATGTACCTTACCCGACACCTGCAGCAACTGGAGAGACCCCAAAAGTACCTCACCAAGAGGATCATGGGCTACAAACAGATGTCCTATGCAGCTCGACTAAAGAAACTCCAGCTCTACTCAGTTGCTTATCACCTACTCAGAGGCGATCTATGCCTGACGTACAAAGCCATGTCAAACCCAGAATTAATGGACATGCTCCACCTCAAAAAATCCAAGTCCCTTAGAGCTACACGCTCCAGGGACCTAAACCTCAGCACAAAAATAAGTAGGACATGCTGGAGGGACAGATTCATTTCTCAGAGGCTCCCCTCACTCTGGAATAGAATCCCAATTTATGTTAGACATAGCCCCTCGCTGACCCTCTTCAAGCGAAATTTGGACGAGTGGATGGGAAATCGCAAATTCACCCCTGGGATCTCTCCTGTGTCCCTGCTAGACAGAGGCACAGTAAACTAATCTTAAAAGGGTACCTTCTGTGACCTACTTTACAGAGGCACAGTAGGCTAATCTAATAGGGAGGCGGAAGCCAAATACACTCTGGCTAGGCTTATAAATGCCCTAGGGCAGATAGCCTAGTATCTACCTATGAACCTATGAACCTATAAATGTCCCACTCACCAGGTTAGATAAGGAGAAAGTCACGGTCAGCTGTCTGGTGCCACGATTCATCAGAGAACACATACACTTGGGTCTCTCAGCAACAAGTACCACTAGTTATAACTCATGTTGAAGTGAATGACCTGAGACGTACCTCACTGGACTATATGAAGAGAGTTATGATTGTGCTCTCTCAGTATGTGTCCCAGGCAAGTATGCCCCTAGCCTTGAGCAGCATATTATCCTCACCTAGAGTGATGACACAGTATAAACAAAAATGATTGATTTCAATAACTGGCTTAGTTTTTGGTGTCATTTATAGGGAATCCAGTTTATGTCAGCCTGGGATGATATGGTCGACAAACCTTGCTGCTTTGTCAGAGACAGTTTGAACCTGACAACACTAGGCTTTTGGCTGCTGGCAAAAGCTCTTGCCACCCCCACAGTGCCTTTTTTAGGCAAGATCTCAAAAACAAAATTGCTGTCGTGAAAATTGCCAATCGTGACAAAATAAGGGTTGTGCTGCTAAATGCTAGGAGATTAAACCAAAACCTGCACACCTGGAAGCACTTCTATCACTAGAAGATGTAGTTGTTGGTGCAGTTACAGAAACCTGGTTGAAGGCTTCAGAGAGTACCCTGGCCTTGCAAGGCTACAATGCCTTACACACCTTCAGACTGCAAGACGAACATGTGAGAACCAAAGGAAGTGGTGTTTCTATCTACATTAGGGATAAATTCACCTCCTGACTAGTTAGACTGGACAACTTCATGGAGTTACTCCAAGTTTAAATTACTGTGGGTAAGACCCCCATTCAAGCCATAGCTATTGATAGATCCCCCTCCATAAAACATGATGTGCCCGAGGCCTACTTGACCAAACTAGAGTCAATCCAAATATTGCCAAACAGTCTGGTCATGGGGGATTTTGATTATCCCACCATGAACTGGCAAACCTACTCTAGCTCTAACTCACTTGCGCAAAAGTTCCTTGACTTTGTTAACTTAAATAGCCTGGAACAAATTGTTCATACCCCAACAAGAGGAACAAACATACTAGATCTGGTCCTCACTAACATGACAAACAGATGCAACATCACAACTGTTGGACGCTCATTAGTTAAATCTGATGGCAAATCAGTTGCCTTTTAGTTGGTATTAACACCAGAACTCACAGTGAAGTCAGACTAAAAAACTTCACCAAGGCAAACTATACCTACCTAGGGGAAGGTATAAATACATTCCAAGCCCACCACAAGCTGGAAGTGGTAACCACACCAGAGCTTCCACTGAAGCCCTGTACAACTAGTTGTATAAGTGCATAGACATGGCTGTTCCAGAGAGAATCAAAGCCAGACCCCCAAGTTAAAACCAGCCCCACCCTGGTGGACATCCAGCATCAACAAACTTTACAACAAACACAAAAAGTCGCTGTCTAAGAAAACTAAGGTAAGGCCTTGAGAATTGAAAAGCACCCTCCTCAGCCTCACCAGGTTAATAAGACAACATGTCACATCCTCTAAGGGAAATTTGGAGATAAACCTAGCAGTTACATCCAAGGATAACCATAAGTCTTTTACAGCTACATACGTAGGCTAAAAGATAGGACCCAAGCATGTACTGAACTAATGACTGACAGTATCACACTCACTGATCCCGCAGAGACTGGAAACCTGCTAGAGGAAAGATTTGGGAATATTTCACTCTCCTGTCCCTCCAAACATATCACAAACCTTGCCTCAACTCCTCCTCTACCTTACATGTCTAAAGAGCAGGTCATTACAGTTTTGTCTAAGGCAAAAAACATAGCCTCCCTGGGACCTGATAGCATTCCGGGTTGCCTTCTAAACAAACTAAACATGAACTAGCATTGGCATTAAGTACCCTATTCAATCATAGCCTAAGCACTGGCTTTGTTCTTGCAGAATGGAGAACAGCAACAGTTATTCCCCCTCCACAAAGGTGGCTTAGCAATAGATCCAGGGAATTATAGATCCATAAGTCTGACCAGCCTCCTCTGTAAGGCCATGGAACGTACCATCATGGACCTCATAAATAAAGACATAGGTGACATTGAAAGCCTGGATCCAACCCAAATTGGCTTTGTCAAAGGTAGATCCTGCCTGTTAAACCTGGTGGATTTATTTGAAACTGTGACATTGTCCATTGATGAAGGCAAATCTATGCACACAGCATACATCAACTTGGCAAAGGTCTTTGACACAATCCCACACTCAGGAATTGCCAATAAATTTAGCATACTGAATGTAAACCCCTTTGATGTAAGATGGGTTACCAACTGGCTCACAAACTAGTCACACGCAATCAAAGTGGGTGACTCCACATCAACCAACAGAACTGTCACCAGTGAGGTGCCACAAGGGTCAGTGCTGGGCCTCCTACTGTTTGGCATATATTTCTCAGAAGTTCAGGCCAAAACTAAGGGGCTGTGGCTGACCAAGTTTGTCGACGACTGCAAACTGGGTGCAATTATAGAATCCCCGGTGATGTCAGTATACTTCACAAGGATCTTATGCAGACCGACAACTGGTGTCTTAGTCACGGTCTCAAACTGAATGCAAAGAAATGCATCATCATTCCTTTCAATAAAAACAATGCCTCTTCACAATATCAAATTAACAACAATACCCTATGCACCAACAGAGTGGTAAGGGATCTGGGATCACAAGTAGACTGCGACCTTAACTTTGACCAACATATGTCTACTGTAATAACAAAGGCCACCTGTGTAGCTCACTTGATTAGCAAAGGCATCGCCTCTAGAGCTAAGGCGGTTTTAACCCCTCTATATTTGTCACCAATCTGGCCCATAATTGAGTATAATGCCCTTTTTGGCATGTCCCATACAAAGCATCTGCAACAATTGGAGAGACCTTGGGTTTCTAACAAAGATGATCAAGGGACGTCATCACATGCTTTACGCAGACTGACTAAAGTCATTGTCACTATACTCAGTATTCTATAGACTTAGGGGAGACTTATGCCTGGCTTACAGAGCAATCTCCAACCCAAACTTAATGAATCTGCTGCACATCCATAAATCAAACGGGACTAGAGCTACCCATTCCAGGGACCTAACTATGGCCTGCGACTTGAATAGTACATGCTGGAGGGACAAATTTGTCTCCCAGCAACCGCTGCATCTTTGGAACAGGCTGCCAGTTCATGTGAAGCAGAGCACCTCTATGACACTGTACAAAAGGAAACTGGATGAGTGGATGGGGCACAGAAGATTCTTACTGGGGATAGTGCCCACAACCCTTCTGGACATGGGCAGTCATTACTAAATATAATCCTGGTATCAACTAGAGTATCTATGGTATTACATTGGGATGAAACAGCTAGGCTTGAAATGACCTCTGGATTGATAGCCTAGTAACTTCCTATGATTGTTAGAGTAGTACAGTAACAAACAGATGGCATTTCTTTAACAAATGCAGGGTGAAAAATAATGATAAGTTCAACGGAATCAATAAATGAAGCACAGAAGTGTTAAATAGCACCGAGACAGTGCGAGTACAAAACATACTTATATCAGCTTTGTAGTTCCAGATGGTTTTAGAAGCAATCCAAGCCTTGTAATCACAGGTGTGCAAGCCAGGCAGGGAAGCTCTGAATAGATGGTTATTGTCCAAAGAGCCACAGAGCGTAATATATATGTATATATATATATATATATATATATATATATATATATATATATATATATATATATATATATATATATTTATATTAGGTATTGAAAAGTACTGGAAGTCTGAGCAAAGGACTGAATATATAAAGACAAGCATGGCAATAATGTGCGAAGCAGCACTGGGTTGCTCTATGGCAGGAGCAGTGCTACAGTAGGGTCCATGACCAACATGACGAATGTCATAACAAAGGCAGGCTAGTAACATTGAGTCAATGGGAGCTCACAGGTAAATGTAGTACCAAACTGCTGGATCTCGCACTCATCTGGCATAAGAACACAACAAAATGCCAACTCTTTGCATCATATAAATTGCAAGAAAATGGCATAAATGGGAAGTTAGGGAAGACAAAACAACAAGCAGAGGGGAACACACAAGGACCACATTAAGGTATCATAGGTGTGAGGAAAGGAAGGGTAATATTTAGTTAGTTAGTTAGTTAGTTATTGTATTTTTTGGAATAGAAAAAAAAACTTTTATAAGTTCTACAAAAGAATGGAAGGTGAGGAAGGTAGCAAGGAATGGCTGTCAGTAGGGCAGAGGGAGAAGGGCAAGTAGCAGAGGTAGACAGACAAGCTTAGAACTCAGACTCAGACAGACTGGTTGGTATGCACACAGAGGTTGAGGAGGACCATGGATGGACACAGACATATAGAGAGCTGCCAGGTGATGATGGGCAGGGCTGGGCAATGAACAAGGAATGAGAAATGATACATAAGTGAGTGAAAACTCCATAAAGAGGGTAGATTAAGGTCTGGACATGGTTGAAAGGCAGGCCAGCCTTGAGGAAACAACCCCTGGAGAGTGGATGGTGGGGCAGATTGCTTTCTTGTCGACCTGATGGGCAAGACCTGCTGGTTGTATGACTCCACAAGACATACCAAAAGATGGTCCATATTGATGAGGAATAACTGCACTTACCATCACACCTTGGCAGCTTGCATCCACTGCAAATCATGCCAGGAAACTAGGACAGACCATTCATGTCTGCTTTCAGAAGAGGAGTCTTCTCTAAAGTACTGAATAGAGACCACAAAGGGCAGCAGTGACCCCTTTCAGATCACCTCTGGCGGGGGATCATTATCCCTCTGTTGACAGCTGAAGACCACTGCTGGCTTAGTGTCACAGGCATTGGCTGATGCAGTCAGTGCTGACAGTAGCCTTACCTCTTCAAAAAGAGTTGGTCCTACAGAAGGATGACACAATGGGAAAAATATTATTACACAAATATGCTAAAAACACCATCAGAGCTGTAGAGTGGACTAGAAAAGACTTCATACAAACACCTCTGCCAGGAGAGGCACTCTAGCCTTTTGCAACATCCAACCATATTCAGCTATTTAGTTAGTTTTTTAGTATCTATTTATTAACTAGGTAAGCCCACTGGACACAAATCTCCATTTCCATTGATAACCTGGAAGCACCCTCTGGTTAAATGACTTTTTCAGAGTCACACAGTAGGCAAATGGAGGTGAAAGGAATCAAACCCTTTACCATATGAAGCAGCTAATTAACAGCCCAGAGCCTTAATCCTCTGTGCTAACTGCCAGGTCTTCATTCTCTGCATTGTCAGACCATTACATCTCCTCAGAAGGAAAGCAAAATATGTACTCTTAAGTATACCTGTATATGTAAAACAGTTAAGATAGTAAAAGTTGATATTACAGAAAAAATGCTGACAGTGCCTTTCAGGCTAAATTTTCTGAACCTCTGTGTGCCACTGATGAAGCAGGTCAAGGTGATGCCATCTCAAATCCCTGTACCAAAATGGGTAATCCCAGTGGTATTATTCACTGTCTCTGTAGGCTCATGCCAGGCATCCACCTTTCACAGTGGATCATCATATTCACCCAACAAGTGTTCCATGAAGTTCCTCTGTACAAAGAATAGAAAAATCTTGCTCTCCTTGGCACACTATGCTGGAGCCCTGCATTTTACAGTGGAAAAGTTAACCATGGACACTCACCCAGGTTCACAGAAGGATCAAATTACAGTCCCATGCACACAGATGCACATTAATGTATCATATGTAATACAATGTATCACTGTGCCACAGCAGTACTTCAGTTTCATAGTGTTGTACCATGGCACTTCTGCTGTGCACATGCCATGCACACTGGCCACATGTTTTTTAAAGACTATGATGTGCACACCTAACACCAGCTTGTTTGGATAGTGAATTCTGCAATAACATTGCTTCACAAACAGTGGTGCTAACTAGTTTCATTAGCTTAGCCCCTACACTACTTGGCTCCTGAAAGCACCATAGAAGCCATGAGTGATATTTTGCACAGCACCACTCATTTCTGTACAACTTCAGAATTGAAACATTTCAGTAACTATTCTGTAAACTTGAAGATTTGCAGAGTTAAGAAAGTAGTCCTGTCTATTGAAGTATTTCAACAAGAATAACCAATCCTGTGGTGTATGTCAATGACAGTAGAGCAGATGGGGTTCCTATCACATAGTCAAACTTTTACAAGTTTGAACCACATACGGTTGAGACCATACGTTAGAATTTCTAAAAGTTCAAGCGTTTGAATGGAAATCTCCATAAGCGGAGGTTTCCATTCACATCAATGTGGTGCGATCTCAGAGTTGGTATATTTAAGTAGTGATGGGTGTGGGGGGGGGTGCAGGTGGGCTTGCCCCCCAGTTTACAACAAATTATTGTTTTGTCCATTGTGCAGTTTTTTTTTTTTTTGCATACTCGAAGATCTGTAACTTCGAACATAATGGTTCGACCATTAGGTGTTCAGAGTTATGGAACTTTGGCTGTCTAATATAGACCTGGGCAGATGCCATAGTCTGTATATTGTTGGAAACCTGTAACACTAGCATACCACTGTACCATCTGTCTGTGATTATGGGAGGTGCCAACTCTGTACAACAGAAACCTTCTGACTTACATGCCATGAGGGGTATGGAATTCCAGGTCTATGTGATGAAGCATAGCTGCATTATGCATATGAAGTGTGAACTGTGCATAGTGCTAACTGTAGCTGATAACAAGATGCATAAAGTAGGGGAGGCTCGTGACTATGGCTACAGTACCTAAATGGTGGCAGTGGCCATGATTAGCACTAACTGCAGTTGATAACCAACAGTACAAGTTAGGACCTGTGGTCATAGTTATGGGCACCCCACAGCATAACATACACACCCACTGACTGATGTACCTGTACATGGCATGGCCACCCCAGCTAGGCAATGCTTGGAAATGTGTACTAGCCAGGAGAATGAAGTGTTACTGCAGGTACTCTGCACGTAAGGCTTGCACCTTCTGGGTATAAAGTGCTGCAGACAGGAATTATTGGGACCAGATCTGACAGAATGTGAGTGATGGGGGCAACCATACTAGGGTCTCTATGACAGATTTGTTGAAGGGGTACATATATGAGACTACATGCAAAGGAAAGGGACATTGTGACAATCAGGTGAACTATAGAGGGTGGAACACTAATAATTAACTGCCTCAGTGAGGCTCAGGAGGTTTTGGTCTCACTCATCAGCCCGGGCAGGGTGAATAGCTACTCATGCATGTGGGTGGCTTAGATACTGGAGCTGGGCTGGCACCATTCACATATGTTTTAATCAGGGAAGCACTGATTTAGCTCTGCCCATTACAGTACAGTGTAGCCTACTCCCCCCTTGCATGTTTGAAGATAAGGATTAACTAATGTCAATGTATGCTATAGCTATATTTTAATGTGTAGAAGGTGTGCCACACAGGGGTTATGGGAGCATATATGTCCTTTAACCAGTAACTCTACTGACAGTATCACCATGCAGTTTAATAAATACTTCACATGATCTATCCTAGCCCTCACTAATAACTGTTCCTCACCTCCTCCAATCCTCTCACCCACAAAAACTTCTCCCTACAACCAATCCCAACAAAAATAATAAAAGATTCCTAAATAAACTCAAACCCACTACCCTTGCAGCAGATAATTTACCTGCTAAATTCCTCAAAGTCGCAGCTGATTCCATTTCATTCTCAAGCTGTATACTAATCAATTAGTCCATCTCAGAACCCCATATTCCCACCCTCTGGAAAACATCTCACATAATACCACTACATAAAGGAGGGAACTCTACAGAACTATCAAACCATTGCCCTATTGTCATTTTTGTCACCTTTATCAAAAATCCTTGACAAATGCATACATTCACAAATTCTAAATTATCTCTTAGACAGCAAACTTCTGGTAAACACTCAGCATGGTTTTTGCCCTTTTCATAGCACTACCATAGCTATTATCAGCTTCACCAATGCCATTAGTCATCACCGTAATGAAGGCAAACTTGTTTCTTCTGTCTTTCTGTATCTCTCTAAGGCTTTTGATACAGTTTCCCACAATAAACTCTTAGTTGCACTGTTCAAACTTAATCTGAGCTACTCCAATATTGCATGGTTCCAAGACTGTTTATTAGGCTGCACTCAAGCTGTAAAATGGCCAAACAACCTACTTCCACTTCTGCAAATTACTTTAGGAGTTCCTCAAGGCTCTATACTTGGACCACTTCCTTTTACCATATTTACTAACAACCTTCACACTGCCACCTTACATGCTACCTTAGTCCAAGATACAGATGATTTAACCCTAAACTGTTAAGCACCATTATTCCAGCAGCTTCAAAAAATACACAGGAATCCTTTACTGCAGTAGAAACCTTGATGTCTAATTCTTAGCTCATACTTAATCCAAACAAAACTAAACTGATGTTGTTTCACCCTACCAAAGCGACTGCTTCCACCACCCCATTCACAATTACTTCAAGTAACAATACCTACATTACACATTATCCCAGTCACCCAAACCAAACTTCAGGTGTTATCATTGATCAAAACATGAAATTCGATCTACACATTGCCCAAACTATACAGAACGTACACAAAAAATTAAAAACTCTATACAGATATAAAAATACCTTACCAATAATAATAAGGCAATTATTGCTAGAACCCACCTAATCTCCACACTTTTTATGCTTCCCCCATTTTCACTAAAATTAACATATCAGACTTAGCTAAATTAAACAGCTGTTACAACAAAATAGCAAAATTTGCAACCATTCTTGCCTATCAATCTCATCACTGCCAGGCCCTTAAACAACTATCTTGGTTAGAACTATCAAATGTGCTCACCCTTAACCAACTTACAATGCACACCAAATAATTCACCAACCTGAAAAAAACACCAGCCCTACAAGATCTAGTAAACCACTACTCAAACAAATGTATACTAAGATCCAGTAACAAATCACTAATCAACATAAACAGAAGCAAAAGCAGTGACAGAGACTCCCTCTATTACAACCACATTGCCAAAACCTGGAACAATTTGCCCCTTAACATTAGGACCACAACCAACAAATTAACCTTTAAAAAGCTTTTCAAATCCCACTTAACTAGTTTATAGATTTGTACATGTTCTGACTCAGGCTGAGCAACCCAACTCAATTAGCTAGTAAACCTAACTCAACATACCTAGCTAGTCTTAGTGGGTACTGTCACCTCTGTCTTCCCTCAGCCCATTCATATTATTCTTACTTTATATATTTTACTTTTTCTTGTGCTACTTTTATTTACCTTCAACCTACTATCAGTACTCTTACTGGGGTCTATATTAGATCAGCAAATGCTTAAAAAAGTGAATGCTGATTGATCAAACTTATGTAAGCGAAAGCTTACAATATCGAACTGTCGGAACAGCGATTTTTTTCCTAGGGAAAAAAATCGCTGATCCAAAACGCATACACACAACACAATCTCACCAAACAAACAGCAATCCACACACATACACCTAAACTCTGACACCTAACCCTACACTAAACTATACATACACCACTAACTACCCACTTACCTTAACCCAAACCCTAACCCTAAGGTCCATCACTATCGCACACACCTCACCCGCTTCCTAACCCTAACTCACCTAACCCGCCCTAACCCTCACATCCACACAATCGCACACATACGTAACCAGCACCCTAACCCTAACTCACCTAACCCGCCCTAACACTCACATCCACGCAATCGCACACTTATCTGAACATGACCCGCAACTTTCCACCACAGCACTGAAAATACCGAAGCAACAGAAACGGGCAACCAAATTTTTCCCTAGGAAAAAATTTGGGTTTCTGTTGCTTTGATATTGTAAGCTTTCACTTACATACGTTTGATCAATCAGCATTCGCTTTTTTAAGCATTTGCTGATCTAATATAGACCCTCTTAATGTATACATTTTACTCTTACCCCCTCTGCCTAATATCTCACTAACTCTACCAACACATTTTTGCTTTGTTATTATTTCTTGTAATATTGTTGTAATATTTCTTGTATTACTTCTTGTTATATTTCTTGTAATGCTTTTATTATTGTGGAGCTTTTCTTCCTAGGCCTCCCCTTAAAATGGGCCACTGGTCCAGTCGGACTTTCCTGGTAAACAAATGTAAAATAAATAAAATAAATGTCTGGGCAGAAAAAATGGTGTTATAATTATATATGTTCTTGCTTCCACGGGTTCTACTCATGCACAATAGCAGGGTGCATGTGGCTGGCAATGATGGCAACATGCAATTAGCCCACTCTAATGACACAGTGATACTGTCTGCAACAATGCAAGGGGAGTGGTCACCTTCATCCACCATTACTGAGTTCCTTGTAAAGGTACAGACTGAGCACACAGCCTCACAAGAGTATGATGGACATCTTGTACCTGAAAGTCCCTCACAGACTCAGTATAGCATCTGAAATGTGTACTTCCTCTGAGCTGAACACATCCACTATAGGGATAGATGTAGTAGGGTCAAGTATGGCAATGGCTTCAGGACCATCCTTGATATTGCTAGAACACTTAGCATTAGCAAATAGTTGTGCAGATCAATGATCTAGACCCAAACAGCTGTTATCCACAACATTACAGAGATCATAATGTGCTCTGTGGTTTGCAGGACAATGTGCACCAACAGCACAATGACATGGAGTCTAGGGACAGAGAGCACACAATGCTGCTGAGGTTGCTAGTAACAAATGTTGCCTCCACAGGTGAAATGTTGCCTCCACAGGTGCCTTCATGTAGCACATTGCAACCTCCATTTGGACTGCCTTCATAGGCTGTGCTTTCCATGGCCATGATAGGGCCAGATGTTGGTATGTTGGTTATAGGCCAACCCGATTCAGATTACCTTGACCATAGATGAGACAGTAACATCACTGCCTGTGAGTGCACCACATCCCACCTTTGTTCATGGTCAATGGTGTTCATTAGGATTAATACCTGGAATGCCTCATCAGCTTGCAATCACATTTTCCCATAGTTCTTCCCCTTCTCTGTTGCCTAAGTGCATGCATCCTTCCACCTCTAGTTGTGAGGATCAGCTAAATTGCGGGCAGTGGCACTCATCAGGATTAACACACAGTATGCCTCGTCAGGGTGAATGCTCTTGTAGTTTTACACCTTCCCTGCCATAGACTACATCAAGCCTCAACACTGCAAATCAGTACAGTAGACACTGCCAATAGTCATATTGTGGCAGCTTAATCCCACCACTGGAGGATCCATGACTCCCAAAATGTCCTACAGTACAATGTTTCCATGTCCACCTACAATGAGCCTACATTGCTCAGTTATCTGTCACTGTCTTTCCCACCGGTACAAATGATAATGCTTATGTCTTGCCCTCCCTTTAACCCCTGTGAGTATGGTGATGCCTAATGCACAGAATGGACAATTCATGCATTGCCTGCATAGCCACCATATGCTAATACATGTATTATTTTTTCCATGTTGTCTATGTCATGACCCATAGTTGTGGACCAGATATCACCCCCTTGTCAGTGGTGCTGGAGGTACGTTAGGAACTATCTATACCTCATGTATTTGTGCAGATGGCTGTGATGTGCAACACTGCAGAAACTTCTTCTGATAGGGGCTACTAATACATACTGTTGAGCTACTGTAGCTGCAAATCCCACAGTCACCACTGTCATGTAAGCCATGGTGTTCAGTGTTCAGAATAGGTATGTGCTGTAGTACAATGCACTGTTTTATAGGTTTCCAAAACAGTCTACCATTTTGGGTGTCTACATTTGCACAACCCAGTATACTGCACTATTTTGGCCCTTCTCTTTCCATGCCAGGTCGTCCCTATATACAACCACAGTTTTAGTCGCAAGCTGGAAAAATGAAAACCCAACAAAATGCTTATCCAGCCAAAGAAATAATGTCATGCACAAAAAAATAATCACAGCAATTTTTAGAAATGGAACCAAAATGTGTAACACACTCTACAAAATGGCAACCACCCACTAATATTTTTGAGAATGGATCTACTCTGCTTCATCTCCACCAGTCAGCAGTTCACATCATACTGAGAATATGGAGCTGAAAAAGCTTACAGATGAAACAAAAGTATATAAAATTAAAACTTTGATGAAAATAATACAAAAATGAGTCAAAAGTGCATGCTTGTAATAGAAATAGCACAGAAGACTATAAATATCTAACTTGGCACCAGAAATGAGCCAGTCATATAAGATTAATGCATTGTATGCTAGGTGTGGTAGCAATTAATTAAAATTTCATGCTATGTGGACACAAGAACCATTCTGTAAGAGTATATAAGAAATGACAGTTGCACAGAATCAGCTTATAACTGAAACTAAGTATGGCATAAAACAGAATGTCAGTGGGCACTGTAACACTGTTATAAATGTAGGAAGTATGGAATCAAATTGTAAAACATTTGCATATAGAGTACAGAGTGTAGCTGCTAGTAAGAAAAACATATTAATGGCAAATATGATCACTTTAAGTTTGACTAGAGTTTACATTGTCAACATCTAATGCACCAAGGCTGCTGGGAACCACGTATAAAGAAGAATGTATTTTACCAGCATATTCAGGGCACTATGTAAAGTCAGAGGGTCAGACACTGGTGATATGTGTTAAAAATAGGTAATAAAAAGTACATTCACAAGTTCTGTCTTTGAAGAATGCCATCAAGCAGCACATTTAATCATTTGGCATGTGCAAAGTTGGCCTAGTTAAAATACTCATATCATACAACTGCACAGGCATTTGCACATCCAAGGTGGTGACCTCTCATATGTTTCCAGGAATATAATTTCTAGTATTTCTAAAAAGTGCCTATTGAAGCTAAAGGAACACCTTCATTAAGAGATAAGCAAGCATTCAGGAAACAAGAACAATTGCTAATATATGTCTCAAATGTCCAGATTTTTGCATCCTATTTTGGCTCTGTACCTCTTAAAATGTGTGGTGTTCTGAAAATCATTGAGGATTGCATTCACCGAGTGATGATAAACATTTGAGTTTCAGACTTAATATCCTTTAGGAAATCCATGCTAATGCAAAACCAGTTATTCTAACTGCTTTCTATGTTCATAACAGCAATTTTAAAAATCTGCCGCTCTTTTGAGCCTTTGCCCCATTATTATTTTTGGCTTTGCCCAAAATTCTTAAACTAAGAGGTTGAGAGGTCTGACTACTTGCAAAGTGCAAAACCACAGAAACAGCAATGATGTTTTTTGAAAGTACGCAGGCTTATTTACTGGGCTGGGCTATTTTCCAGGTGGATAGCACATCAAAACATCTCCTGATGCACTATCAACAGTTCATCTGCCTAGGAGATGTTGTGGTAAAAATACTCAACAGCTGGTACCTTTTTTGTGTTAGAAGCTAATGAGAGTTTCTGGCAAATTAAGTTGTATGAAGCCAGTTTTTAAGATACTATGTACATTCAATATACGACTAGAAAAGTATAAATTTTTCATATTACCTTTTGGCAGTTCACTTACCACAGAGGTTTTTCAGAAAGCTAGGGCAACAATTTTTGAACATGATGCAGTTAATAGAACTGATCTGCTGTTGGTATAGGGAGAGACCAAACAGGAGCAAGACTTCATGATGGTCACATTTTTAACAGACTGAGGCAGCACAATCTGAAACTAAGCAGGAATGCATGTTTAGATTTCCGTGAATAGTTTGAAATATACGGATCATATTCTTACACTGGAAGGGTTAAACCAGATGCTGAGAAAATGAGTACCATTATGCTTATGGCAAAGTCAGTTAACAGACATTCCCAATAAAGTTAGTGAGAATGGCTGAGTACTTGTCCAAGCTCAAATCAAGCATATGAAAGATTACAATGCCACTAGGGGAAGATTTTAGAACATGGTATGACATAGGACTGGTTACCGAGTTACTGAATAAGCTTATGAGTAATACACTAACTCTGAAATAAAGTTGTTTTGCAAGTAGATGCATGTCAGTATGGGCTAGAAGAGAGGCCTGTAATATATAGTTTGAGAGCAGTTACAGCTGCATAGACTAAATATGCTCAGATTGAGAAAAATGTTGACTATTGTTTATGGATATGAGAACTTAAATATCATTAGAGTAAACAGTTGTTGGTTGAAACAGCAAACTACTGCAAAGCACATTCTGCTGCAAAGCATATTCTGGAAGTCGCTACATAGAGTGCTGCACAAAATTGCAAAGGATATTACTAAATCTGTAAAAGTATGATTAATTGTCTAGTTTAGGTCACGAAAACAAATTCACACTGATAATTGTTTAGGACAGCCTATCTTAAAGAACAAAATGAATACCTTTTCCAAGAAGATCTAGGAGTTTTGTGGGTTACTCTGCAATTATCAGTCATATGAAAGATTGAAAAGGCTAAAAAGATATACTCAAAAAGACATAAATATAGCTGTCCAAGGAAATTATTATGAAAGACTGACCCAGGTTCATAGGTTCATAGGTTGGTACTAGGCTATCGGCCCTAGGGCCTATACAAGCCTATCCATAACAATCCACTGGATATTTCTTCCGACAATATTTACTTCCCTGGACCCCTGTCTAGCAGGGTGACTGACATAATCCCCAGGGTGAATTTCCTATCTCCCATCCAATCATCAAGGTTCCTTTTGAAGAGGGCCAAGGAGGCGCTCTGCTTGACATGTATGGGCAGTCTATTCCAGAGTATGGGGATTCTCTGGGTCAGGAACCTATCCCTCCAGCATGTTTTGTTCATTGTGATGACAAGGTTTAGATCCCTGGAGTGTGTGGCTCTGAGGGATTGGTATTTCTTTAAGTGGAGCATGTCCAGCAGCTCAGGGTTTGACATGGCCTTGTATGTTAAGCAGAGATCGCCTCTGAGTAGACGATAGGCCACAGAGTATAGATGGAGTTTTTTTAGACGGTCAGCATATGGCATCTGCTTTAGGCCTGTGATTCGTTTAGTGGGGTATGTCTGTGGCCTTTCCAGCTGTTGCAGATGTCTTGTGAGGTACATACCAAATGGGGCGTTATACTCTATAATGGGTATAATGAGGGATGAGTACAGTGGGACAATGACCTCCTTTTTTCTGGATGAAAAGCCCTTAGTGATGAGGTATGCCACGTAAAAGGATTTCCTGACTGTTGTGGCAATGTGGTTATCGAAGGTGAGACCACTGTCCACCTGTGTCCCTAAGTCTCTCATCACACTTTCGATGTTTAGTGTACTGCCACCTATGTGGTAATTCATGGGTACATGTTTTTTCCAAAGGGGATAACTATACATTTCTTGACATTAAGCTTGAGCCCATGGCTCTGGCACCAGGCATTTGTTTCTGTAAGGCCCTTTTGTAGAATATCCACATCATTTGGGGATTCAATAATGCTCTCCCAATTCGCAGTCATCTGCGAACTTTGTTAGCCAAAATCCCTTAGTGTTGGCCTGTACTTCAGAGAAGTAGATGCCAAACAAGAGTGGTCCTAGGACTGAACCCTGAGGTACTCCACTTGTCACTTGTCTGGAGCTGGATTTGGAGTCGGCTACTTTTACAGTCTGGGTTCTGTCAGTAAGCCAGGTGGGCAAACCCATCGAGTGACATAGGGATTTATGCCCAGCTTAGTAAGTTTATCTTTGATTTCAGAGTGGGGAATGGTGTTGAAGGCCTTGGCAAGGTCCATATAGGCTGCATGGACTGCCTTACCCTTGTCCACAGCTCTGGAGACTGATTCATAGAAGTCAGTCAGGTTCAGGAGACAAGATCAGCCCTTCACAAGCCCAAACTGGGTGGGGTCCAGTGTTTGAAAGTTGCCAATGTCTTTGTTTATAAGTTCCATGATAATGCTTTCCATGCCCTTGCAGATCAGGCTTGTCAGACTGATGGGATGGTATTTCCCAGGATCCAAGGTGGATCCTCCCTTGTGGAGTGGGATAACTGTAGCTGTGCGCCACTCAGTGGGCACGAGGCCTGAGGTGAGGCTATGATTAAACATGACCCTTAGGTGAGGTGCCAGTTCATTTTGTAGTTCAAGTAGTACACAGCCCGGGATGTCATCTGGTCCCATGGATGCTGTATTCTTAGCTTTGGAGAGTGCGGTTTCTACTTGTGTGGCAATTTGGCAATCATTTAGTATTGGGATGGGCCCTTTAGGGGGTGAGAGGGGGGGGTGAAGTTGGCAATAAATCAATCTGCCAGGATATTGGCAATATCCTTGGGATCAGTATATTTACTGCCATTCTGTTGTACCTCAGAGCAGATCTGAGCATTGCCATTTAGATTCTTGACATAACTATAGAATGCCTTGTGGTTGTCTTTGGAATCTTTGGCTATTTTATTTTCGTAACAAGCTTTTGAGGGTTTTATGAGGGATCTCAGCTTCTTACTGAGGCTGGTGAGGGAGTTTTTTCCATCCTGGGATTTTCCTCTTTTCTGAAACAGTTTCTTCCTTCTGTTGTATAGTTTGTTTATAGCAGGGGACCATCAGATTGGCTTCCTTTTTTTGGAGGAGAGCATCTTGGTTCTATTTGGGATGGCACGATTCATGCATGAGTGGATGTGCTCATACAGTGCCTTAGTGTAGGATTCAGCAGTCGAACTTTCAGATCCCATCTGCATGGGTGTCATGAAGTTTGTCACTTCTGACTTCAGTATCATGAAGTTGGCTTTGGAGAAGTTTTTTACAGAGGTTTCCTTAATGGGGGGTGGGATGTGGATGTCAAGGGTGATTTGCTTATGGTCAGACCTGACCAATGAGGGGGTGACTACTGGTGTGGAGCATCTATCTCCCATGTTGGTAATGACCAGGTGTAGGATATTGGAGCCCCTGGTGGGACAATGCATTAGTTAATCCAGGGCATTGGAATTTATGAATTCCAAGAATCATTGGGAAAAGGTGTTGGTACCTGAGTAGTTTTCCCAGTTAATGGCAGGGTAGTTGAAATCTCCCAGTATTAGGGTGTTTGGTTGTATCTTAATATTTCCAGTATGTTTAGAAAGGTGTAGTGAGAATCTTGGGGCATAGTGGGGGATCTGCAGCAAGCTACAAATTGGATTGCAGTGTTAGTCGCACCTGGAGAATTTCAGATGTATTGTGTTGGGCAGCTATCCTGGAGGTGTGAATATCCTTGGTGAATAAGGACACTCCTCCACCTTTAGTGTTTCATAGGTTCATAGGTTCATACTAGGCTATCTGCCCTAGGGCATTTATAAGCCTAGGCAGAATGTGTTTGGCTTTCGCCACCCATTTTAAATTTATTTTGCTATGCCCTTTTTCGAGGTTAGTATACTGTGCCTCTGTCTAACAGTGACACAGAAGTGATACCCGGGGTAAACCTACGATCTCCCATCCACTCATCAAGATTCCTCTTGAAGAGAGTCAATGAGGGACTCTGCCTAACCTGGACTGGGATTTTATTCCAGAGTGAAGGGAGCCTCTGGGTTATGAATCTGTCCCTCCAGCATGTCCTATTTATTTCAGTGCTGAGGTTCAAGTCTCTCGGCGTAGCTCGATGGGATTTGGATTTTCTGAGGTGCAGCATGTCCATTAATTCCGGGTTGGACATGGCTTTATACGTCAGGCACAGATCGCCTCTGAACAGGCGGTATGCCACTGAGTAGAGCTGGAGTTTCTTTAACCGGGCAGCATATGGCATCTGTTTGAGCCCTTTGATCCTCTTGGTGAGGTACTTTTGGGGTCTTTCCAGTTGCTGCAGGTGTCTGGTAAGGTACATCCCAAAGGGGCATTGTACTCAATTATGGGCCTGATGAGGGATGAGTAAAGAGGCACGATGACGTCCCCTGATCTAGATGTGAATCCCTTCATGATTAGGTGGGCTATATAAAATGTTTTTCTAACCACTTTGGCCACGTGGTTGTCAAATGAGAGATTGCTATCAACTTGGGTCCCCAGGTCCCTAATTACTTCTTCTGTACTTAATGGATTACCACCTATGTGGTAATTTGTGGGCACTTTGTTTTTGCCAAAGGGGATGACTATACACTTTTTGGCATTTAGCCTGAGGCCATGGCTCTGGCACCAGTTGTCTGTTTTTATGAGACCCTTTTGAAGGATGCTTGTGTCGGCTGGAGAGTCAGTTATGGTGCCCAGTTTGCAGTCATCTGCGAACTTGGTCAGCCACAGTCCTTCCGTGTTGGCCTGTACCTCCGAGAAATATATACCGAACAAGAGAGGTCCCAGGACTGAGCCTTGTGGGACACCACTTGTAACTGGTTTGGAGTCTGACATTGCTCCAGCAATTCTAACCATGTGGGTTCTGTCCTTGAGCCAGTTTGCAATCCATCTAGTGACATAGGGGTTTATATTTAAGCTGGTGAGCTTATCTATAATGCCAGTGGGGTATTGTATCGAAGGCTTTGCGAGGTCCAGGTAGGCTGTGTGGACCACCTTCCCTCGTCAATGGCCTTGGTGACTGTTTCAAAGAAATCAACCAGGTTTAAGAGGCAGGATCTGCCCTTAACAAAGCCGAACTGGGTAGGATCCAGTGTTTGTAGGTCCCCAATATCTTTATTTATGAGGTCCATGATGATCCTTTCCATAGCTTTGCAGACCAAGCTAGTCAGGCTTATGGGGCGATAGTTTCCAGGATCCGTTGAGGCACCACCTTTATGGAGAGGGACCACTGTTGCTGTTGCCACTCTTTGGGCACATATCCTGTAGTAAGGCTGAGAGTGAACAGTAGTTTTATGTTTGGGTTTAGCTCTTCTTGGAGTTCATGTAGGGCAGCCCGGGACACCATCTGGTCCCATTGATGCTGTGTTTTTTCCTTTGGAGAGGGCGGCTCTTACCTGAGCATATGAGATGTCAGGGGGGCAGCACTCTGCTGGGATAGATATTTGCCCTTTTGGTGGGGAGGGGTGGGAGAAGTTTGTGCTGAACCTGTCAGCTAGGATGTTGGCAATGTCTGTGGGTTCGGTGTATTTTTTGTCATTTTGGACTAATTCTGAGCATATCTGGGAATTACCACCCAGGTTCCTAACATAACTAAAGAAAGCCTTGTGATTATCCTTAGTGTCCTGTGCAATTTTCTCTCAAAGCTGGCCTTAGACAATTTTATGTGCCCGTAGTTTTTGCTAATACTGATCAGTGATGCCTTCCCTTTTGGGATTTTGCTCTATCATGTAGTAGCTTCCTCCTTCTATTGTATAGTTTGTTTATGGCTGGGGTCCACCAGACAGGGCGTCTGCCTTTGGAGGATTGGGTCTTGGTTTTATTTGGGATGCATGAAACATGCATTCCTGAAGGTGTTCATAGAATGCGTTTATAAAGGATTCTGCGGTCTGGGCGTATTTTCCACAGGCCGGGGGCTTTGAAGGATTCCACCTCAGTTTTGAGGAGTGTGAAATTTGCTTTAGAGAAGTTTTCACTGTGGTTTTCTGGGCAGGGGGTGGGGTCGGGATGTGAATACCCAGAGAGATTAGTTTATGGTCTGATCTTACCAGTGAGGGATACACTTCTGGTCTGGAGCATAGAGTCCCCATGTTGGTGATGATCAGGTCCAGTATGTTTTCCCCTCTTGTGGGAGTGGTAACAAGTTGTTCCATAGCATTTGAGTTTATAAATTCTAGGAACCTTTGGGCTAGGGTGTTGGAGCTAGAGTAATGCTCCCAGTCTATGTTTGGGTAGTTGAAGTCGTCCAATATAATGGTGTTTGGAGAGACCTTCATATTTTCCAGTGTTCTCAGGAAGGCCGAGTGGGGTTCCTGGGTTTGGCAGGGTGGTCTGTAGCAGGCTATAAACTGGAAGGCAGTTTTACCCACTGTTAGTTGCACATGGATAGTCTCTGATGCTTTGTGCTTTGCCACCAACCTGGAGGTGTGGGTATCTTTGAAGAATATCGATACTCCCCCTCCTTTTGTGGTTCAGTCCAAGTTTTGGGGCCGAAAAGCATGGTATGAGGTATAACCTGGTAGTGCTGGGGTGCTCTCGGGAGCCCTGAACCAGGTTTCTGTTACTGCACAGATATCGATGTTCTCCATGCTAAGGAGAGTTTCAGTGCGTGCATCTTGAGGTTTAGACTTCTGGCGTTGAGTAGCATTACTCTTAGTTTCTTATCCCTTGTGATACCTATGGAGGTGGGTTTGTCTTTTGAGCCTTGCCCAAAAAAGGCACTATGGGGTAGCAAGAGCCTTTGCCAATATCCGAAAGCCCAGGGGTGACAGGTGCAAGCTGTCCCTAGCGAAGCATCGTGGCTTGTCGAGCATATCATCCCAAGCTGACAGGCATTGGATCCCCTTTGAATGACACCAGTACTTAAGCTAATTGTTGAAATTGATCATCTTGTCTTCATATTGTGGCATCATTCTTGGTGAGGGTAAGATGCTACTCAAGGTCAGGGTCATACCGGCCTGGGCTACATGCTCAGAGAGCTCCTTTATGTCTCTTTTCATGTAGTCCAGGGAGGTACGTCTCAGGTCATTCACACCAGCATGGACAATGACTGAGTCATATTTGTACTTGCCTTGGAGTGACATGAGTGCTTGTGGTATGTGGCGGATCCTAGCGCCCGACAGGCTGCTCACTGTGACCCTCTCCTTGTTCAGTCTGGTGAGCGGGACGTCAGTGTGCCTGATGATAGAGTCACCTATTACAAGTGTATCAGGTGTGTTGTTTAGTCTTAAGGGCTGTGACTGTTTGGCACACTGGCTTTGTGAGTTATGTGTTGCACGTGTTTTGTTTTGGGGTAGCGGCTGCTTGGGTGTCTGCTTTGGAGGTCTCTGCTGCTTCGGCAGATCTTTATTTAGAGCCTCCGAGTATGTTTTTGTGTGATTATGTGTTTGGTTTGCTGTCGTGGTAGATCTATGTGAGACTGGAATTGTAGTTAGTGTGGTTTCCTTCTCCTCCTGACTGGTTATGCCAGTACTGAGTTGAGAGAGCTTAGCCTCCAGTTTGGCTATATGGTTGCATCTCTCACATGTGTTGGAATTTGTTGGGAGGAGGAGAGGGTTGTCTGTGTACATGAGGCAGTTGTAACATTGCCTCAAGATTCCCAGATTCACCAGCTGGACCGGAGAGGAGATTGACAACTGACCTTTGGACATGCTAGAATAATATTGGGAATTCCTTAATAACTGAAAACCAGGGCCAATGGGGAGTGAGGGTGTAGTGCTTTTAATTTTTAGTGCTGACTTATATAATTGCTTTAGTGAGTAAGTGCCAGGTAACTTAAGTGCAATGTGTTACAGGTAACTTAAATGCAAAAATGACAAACAGTAACTTTCTTTCAAGTGAAACAAGGAAATAAGTACAGTAAGCAATGCAGATATCACTAGTGATCCACAGAAGCACTGAGAAGCCGCGTATTAGGTGGAATTAGCATTTCAGGGAAATAACAAGCAAACAAACAACAAGCATATAAACAAAGCTAGATTCAGCAGGCCTGGATCTAGTCTATGCTACAGCAAACAAGGTGTACCAATTTCAGTAAGATACATTTCAAATATTCAGGCAATATAAACCTTTAACCAGAAATTCCCAGCTCAGAAGGGCAGAGTCCAGCCTCTTCTCCCACAAGAGTGCAGACCACAAACCTTCTTAATGTAAAATAACTGGCCTGAAGCCCAAGTGCTTAAACCAGAACTAATACACTTTAAGAATAACAGACACTGGGCTCTCAATCAGCAGTTCCCAACTTAGAAGGATGAAAGCTACCTGTCCTGCCACCACAGTGCATGCCACAAACCTTCCTAATGTAAAACAACTAGTCTGAAGCCCAAGTGCTTAATCCAAAAGACTTAGAATGATAGCTACACTTTAATCAAGTTACTACCAAGCAGTAATAAATACAATTGAATACTTTAGAGAATTCCTGGATTAGTGCTCAAGTTACACAAACAAAGCTAGATCCAGCAGGCCCGAATCCAGTCTATGCCACAGCAAACAAGGCACCAACTTCAGTAAGAAGCAGTTCAGATATGCATGCACTATAAGCCTTCAACCAGAAATTCCCAGCTCAGAAGGGCAGAGTCCAGCCTCTCCTCCCACAAGAGTGCAGACCACGAACCCTCTTAATGTAAAATAACTGGCCTGAAAGCCCAAGTGCTTAAACCAGAATTAATACACTTTTAGAATAACAGACACTGAACCCTCAATCAGCAGTTCCCAACCTAGAAGGATGTAAGCTACCTGTTCTGCCACTACAGTGCAGACCACAAACCCTCTCAGTGCAAATTAACTGGTCCGAAGCCCAAGTGTTTAAACCAAAAGGCTTAGAATGAGTTACACCAAGCAGTAATAAATACAACTGAATACTTTTAAGATGATGCAAAAGTAAAAAAAGTAGGTAGAAACACAAGTACAGTAAAAGCAGATGAAATTTTTTTTTTTTCTGAACAAGTGCTGAGATCAAAGAAACAGATTTGAGTGCTGAAACTAGAAAACTGGCTAGTTATAAGAAAAAAAACTAAGCTAGAAGGCTTCCCTACAACACAGAAGGGCTTGGGGGCTCAGAAGCCTACAAATAGTCTATACCACTTAACAGGAAATGCAGGAAACAAGCTTAATTTTTTTTTCTGTTTCCCAGATGCTCTCTTTGTACACAGTAGGAGTGCCTGAAATCAGAATATGATCTCACTGCACTCAGTTGAGTGAGCAAATGAGATGGGCCCAGAAGGAGTATCCAAACACAAATTTACAAGAGGGGCGGGCAGTTGCAAGGCCACTAAGATTAACACCAAAACCTGGTTTTGAGGCCGAAAAGTGTGGTAAGAGTTGTAGCCTGGTATTGCAGGGGTGCCCTCTGGAGCCTTGAACCAGGTCTCAGTTACTGCACAGATATCGATGTTCTCCATTTTTAGAAGTGCCTCAAGAGAGTGCATTTTGAGGTTTAGACTTCTAGCATTGAGTAGCATTTCCTTCAGATTTTGCATGCTTGTATCTGTTATGGTGGTGGTTTTGTCCTGTGAACCTTGCCTAAAAAAGGCACTATAGGGGTAGCAAGAGCTATAGCCAGTAACCTGAATCCCAGGGGTGACAGGTGCAGACCATCTCTGGCAAAGCATCATGGTTTGTTGATAATGTCTTCCCAGGCAGACAGATACTGGATCCCCTTTGAATGACACCAGAAGCTTAGCCAATTGTTGAAGTCAATCATTTTGCCCTTATACTGTGGTATCATTCTGAGTGAAGGCAGGATGCTACTCAGGGCTAGGGTCATACCTGCCTGGGCTACATGATCTGAGAGCTCTTCCGTGTCTCTTTTCATGTCGACCAGGGAGGTACATCTCAAGACATTCACTCCAACATGGACAATGACAGAGTCGTATTTATACTTGTTGTGGAGTAACTTGAGTGCATGCGTTATGTGGTGGATTCTGGCACCTGACAGGCAGCTGACTGTAATTTTCTCCTTGTTCAGCCTGGTGAATGGGACATCAGTGTGCCTGACTATAGAGTCACCTATGACTAAAGTGTTGGGTGCATTGTCTTGCCTTAGGGGCTGTTGTTGGCTGGCACACTGGTGTTGTGAGCTATGTGTCACTTTGGTTGTGATTGGTGTTTGTTTGCATTTCATCTTCGGAGGTCCTTATTACTTGTGCAGGTTAATGTTAAGGGCCTCCGCATATATGGGTTTAGTGTTGCTATGTGCGGGTGTTGATGGTGTGGGTTTTGAAGGGCTATGAGTTGCTTGAGAAGTAGTGCAGGTGTTAAACTTCTCCTCTTGACTGTCTAGCACAATCTTGGCTGGACAGAGCTTTGCTTCCAGTTTGGCTATGTAAGTGCATCTCTCACAGGTTGTAGTGTTGGGTGGTAGGAGGAGAGGGTTGTCTGTATACATAAGGCAGTTGCCACATTGCCCCAGTATGCCCAGATTCACCAGGTGGACAGGAGAAATCACCAGAAGCTGACCCTTGGACATGCCTGTTTAGGTTCTTTTTTGTAACGTACAAGAGCTGTTTTCCCTTACCTTTACAAGGTACTTTGCAATTATAGGCTGCTTAGTGCCTGTGATTAATTTCTCCTTATTGACAAGGAGAGTTGAGTACTTGTATCAGTTTCAGGCTTCCTAGTGCTTTCCAGCAGGTTCTAGAGCAAGTGCTAGTCACAGGGGTTCAGATTTTAGTGCTACTACTGAGAAATCAGCTAGTTCTAAGGGAAATTTTGAAGAGCAGACTTTCTGGCACCTAGTACAATGCTCACCACTCCCACTGGTAAGCAGTAAGACTTATCTCTACCACAGCAAGGTCTGGATAGCTCTGAACAAAGAAAATAAAGTCCTAAGACAAGCAAAGCCTGGGATCTGGACTATACTGGCTAGGAAAGGTGGGAAATGAGCAAACAAGATAGTATTTTTTTTGGTTAAAACAGGCTAAACAATGCAATAATACAGTAAATAAACAAAGAAAAGGCTAACACACTTGAGTGTGTAGTCCTAAACAGTAAATGCAATTAAAACTCTACAGAATTAGCAATTTAAAACTTTTTAAATGAAGCAAGGCAAATGCATAACTGAAAAATGATTTAAGAGGTAGTAATACAGTAGAATAAGTAGCTAGTCTACATATACAGAGAAGTCTATATATACAGAAAAGCAGCTAAAACACACTTAAACAATTGAGATGAAGTGGAAGCTAGAGCACTTGAGTTGCAGCAATATTAAGGCAAATACAGTTATAAAAAAATGCACTAACATATACTCTATATTTCCAAAATGTTTGAAAAGCACAATCAGAGCACAAGGAGATTCAGGAGATTTTTTTTAAGAAAGGGAGTAAGGAGGAACAGAAGGCCTTCTCAGATGTTCTCTCTGTATTAGACAGAAAGTAATGAGGTGTTCAAACGAGCCAAGTTCAATAAAAGTAACGTACTTTATTTTGGACAGAAATAAACAACGTTTTCGCTTCTGTAACACAGAAGCTTCTTCAGCAAACCAGCAATTGGAAGCTCACATAGTTTAAATCTCGTAAACTATGTGAGCTTCCAATTGCTGGGTTGCTGAAGAAGCTTCTGTGTTACAGAAGCGAAAACGTTGTTTATTTCTGTCCAAAATAAAGTACGTTACTTTTATTGAACTTGGCTCGTTTGAACACCTCATTACTTTCTGTTTGGTTTTGGTTTGGGTGTTTTCAGAAGTTTAGTATGACTTCTCTCTGTATTAGATAGAATGCGCTAATGACACTAGACTGGGAGGAGAGTCAAGATCAAATTTACAGTAGGGGAGGACAACTGCAAAGCCACCAAGTATAACAACAAGACACCAACAGGGAAGGAAGTTATGGACCAATACTAAAGCTATTAACCTACACTATTTAGACAGTAAACACTACAGAAATCTTTATGACAGCAGTGAGCCACAAAATGAAAGTTTTTAAGCAGATAAAGGAGCAAAGAGACTCTACAGAATACTTTTAACTGCAAACAAATCAGTTACCCATGCAGATTAGTTAAAAGCAATAAAATACAGTAAAAAGTATGCAGCAGGCAATAAAAAGTGCTATATATAAATTGCTAGAAGCAATAATTAGTATAAATAAGCCAGAAAACATGATACTTATATATCTCAGATCAAAGTTGTAGTCAATGTCCCTCCTCCAGCATACTCAGTGTGTATAGACAGAAATCCACTCAAAGTTAGGGCTTAAATAGCAGAAGATACAACCTTAGACAACTTTTTTTTAAAAAGCACAAAAGACCCACCCCCACTAGCCAGCAGCCAATCAACACAATCCAGCCACAAAGGTAAAGAAAGGCTTCTGCTAATTCAAGATGGCCTGTTCATGTGCTCTGAACAATCACTGCAAAGACAAACAGGCCCAGAGCCAGCAAATCTGAACTTGGAAATTAGTAGATCTTTTAGCCTACACTCTTTAGACAGTAAACACTACAGAAATCTTTATGACAGCAGTGAGCCACAAAATGAAAGTTTTTAAACAGATAAAGGAGCAAAGAGACTCTACAGAATGCTTTTAACTGCAAACAAATCAGTTACCCATGCAGATTAGTTAACAACAATAAAATACAGTAAAAAGTATGCAGCAGACTATAAAAAAGTGCTATATATAAATTGCTAGAAGCAATAATCAGTATAAATAAGCCAAAAAAGATACTTATATATCTCAGATCAGAGTTGTAGTCAACGCCCCTCCTCCACTCTGCTCAGTGTGTATAGACAGAAATCCTCTGGAAGTTAGGGCTTAAATACCAGAAGATACAACCTTAGACAACTTTTTTTTAAAGTCCCCACTAGCCAGCAGTCAATCAACACAATCCAGACATGAAGGTAAAGAAAGGCTTCTGCTAATTCAAGATGGCCTGTTCATGTGCTCTGAACAATCAATGGAAAGAAAAAAAGGCCTAGAGTCAGCAAATCTGAACTGGGACAATACTAAAGTTCTACTAAAAACTTGACACAAACTAAGAAAAACGAAAAGAACAGGAGCAGTCAACTTCCGCCAAGCGAAACAGATGTGCCACAGGATAAAAGACTTTATTTACGTAAAGCGCTTTTCATCTGCTCGAGAAGCAGACTTCATCAGACAAAATGTAAACCATAGTGATATGCTTTTATAGTAAAAATACATCACCAAATAAGACAATTAATCAATTTACTCGCTAAACAGATTCAATTAATTTAAAGGAGACTTGCTTCATACATTCCCTATAGCTAAACCCCACTAAGCTTCATATATATACATTTTTTTTATATGTGTACAATTTTTAATATACATACATATAAATTTATACTTAATCATTAGATTATTTTAATCCACTTCATTCTGGTATATTAATGAATTTAAACATTATTAAATAGTACTTATTTTTTGGATATATTCATACATTCTCGATTAACATGAAGCTTAGAGATGTCAGTGATTTTCCTATGCTTGGCAATTGGTTTGCTGAAGGATTTTCACTTTCCAGGCAAAATAATACAGTGAACTGTGAACGGATGCCTTTCAACACTGATGGGTCTGAGGTGACTAGTACTACTGACATTGTTCCTAACCTTAAAGCATTCGATAAAATATTAGTTAAAACTAAAAAGTTACAGTTAGAAATATTGTACTTTAAGGAATGCCTTTCATGTAAAGTGATACCAAAAGGTCTAAGGCACTTTCAGTACCCTACTGGGTTGGTCCCCAACTCAGAATTTCACAAAGAATTAATTGAGCTATTTGATAGACAAGGCTTGGATTTACTTGAACTTATGATTAAGCATTACAGCATATGGGTAAATGACTTAATTAATGAAGCTACATGTTTGGATTCTGATATCAAACAACATGAAAAATTTGCCAGATACAAGTTTGATTATAGTCGTAGTTTCAACAGTATAGACCAATACTTGAACAAACTAGCAGCAAATAAAATTAAGAAACTAAACTGTGACTGCAAAGCATACGAGCAAGGCACGGCATATCCCCTCCCTGCTGTATCTCAAACATGGCAAAATCCTAAATCAGCTCATGGACGTAGCACTACTAACACAGGCAATATAGTTATTACTTCCAACCAATCTAGCCTTCCACCTAGTGCTACTGTCCCAACTGAGCTGGATACAACAGAGGGTGAAACACAATTTGAACAACCCATTAGGAGAAGTGAGAGACTACAGAATCGTAGAGCACAGTATACCAATGGAGGTCACCCTAATTCTTCAGGCTACCAGCAGGGTTTTCAAGATGCCAACCACTTGGGAGCTATTCCCAAGCAACGGAACAATCATTACCAGAACCAGGGGAACTTTCAGAGATTCCAACAACGGAGGTCATGATAGTGGCATCAGTCAGCATTGATAATCATCATCTTATATGTCAAGATGAATGCAATGCTGAATTTGCCACTGTGGACAATACAGACACTTTGGTTATGTATACTGGATATACTTTAAATAGCAGTGATGTTACTGATGAATGTAATTTAGAACCTGGTAATATTAGTAGCGTCTCTGACATGGACTACGACAGTGGTTTTCCAAAACCTAATATTACAACAAACAGTACTGGTGATTTCCACATCTATAACTACTCTGATGTACCAATATGTAGTGAGTTAGCCGAATTTTTGGCTAAAGGATACACTTATGTTCCCCAACACAAATTTGATCTAGTGAATACCATACTTGATATCAAGTTGTTTACTCGTAAACTTAACTTCAATTTGATGTTCGGCAATAACCCTAATAGTCTTATTAATGACACCCTTAGGGTCCCTAGTACATTCAACCCTCCACTACACCCTACTATTCAGTGTTTTGAGAATATGTGTGAATTAGATTTAAGGCAAACATCTACACCATTATACAGTAATGAACAGGATAGGACTTCTAAGCAAGAACATGAATTAATTGAGTTTGTTAAATCACACAATTTACGCATTTGTAAACCTGATAAGGGTGGGGGTGTGGTGATTTTCGATAAAGTTGATTATTTTGACCGAATGTCAAGATTGTTGGATAGTAATGCTTATGAACTAAGTTCTAAATAGGACACTAAGAAAGCTTATAATATTATTAAAAATTGTCTTGAAGACATGTTCAGTGATGGCTGTATTCAACAATTTTATTTTTATTTTATTTTACATTTATTTTACATTTGTTGACCGGGCTAGTCTGGCTGGATGCATGTCCATTTTCAGCAGAGGCCCGAGGAGAAAAGCTCCACTATATACTAAGTACATTACATAAAAAATTTACTACTCTAAGATAATAGCTAAGATCAGATATTACAAAAACAAAAGGAAAGATAATTTAAAAGAAACAAGTTTACAATAAGCAGTTCATTAAATATACACAATTGTACAAAAAGTACATACTTAAATCTCAAAACAGTGAAAGAAACAAAACTGAGGTGAGTAGAGAAGAAAGGAGTGGAGGGGAAACAGGGTAAGAGAAAATGGTTAGTCAGGTGTATTGCAGGAACACAGCCAATGATTTTGGAAGTAGTGTTTAATTTTTTGTTTGAAAAGTGGCAGGGATGTGGTCAGAGTTATGTCACTAGGTAGGAGATTCCAACTTCTACCTATTGTGTTAGTGAATAGGTAACAACAACAAGATCAATATAATTACCTAACTACTGTTTACCCAAGGTTCCCATGTATATTTGGGATACCTAAGATACATAAGGGGTTAGATAATCCACCTATGCGCCCCTTAGTGGATGGACGAGGATCTCCCACTTACACTTGTGCCAAGCTAGTAGATTCTATTTTACAAAAGTACTTGGTACAAGAAGACCAAATATGTAAGGACTCGTGGTCATTTTTGGCTAAAATAGCAGAACTTGAATTCGATCCTAAATGTAATTTTTTAACGGTTGATGTTAAAGACTTATATACCTGTATACCTTTGAATATAGCCACTGATTGGGTGGCAATATTCTTGAAGAGGTGCAATGCACCAGCAGCTGAAATTGCACTAGTAATAGAACTGTTGGACATAATATTATACAATAATTACTTTATGCTAGGTGACAATTTTTACCTTCAAAAAGTCGGGGTGGCCATGGGCTCACCGTGTGGGGCCAGTATAGCCAACATGGTCATGGCCCACTGGGAAAGAGAGTTTGTCTTTAACAACGAGACATTGATGGAGAAGATTAAGTACTACACTCGCTATTTGGATGATATTTTTATATTATTGGAAGGTGAAGAACTAGATAGTGTAATGATCTTAGATTGTCTAAATACCACCACAGACTTCTTATCATTCACTTCTTCTTTCAGCAATATTGCCATTGCATATTTAGATATATGGTTAACTAAAAATTATGACTTAAAGGCATTCGTGGTGAAGATTTATAGGAAAGTCACACACTCTAATTCTTTCCTACATTATAGCAGCTGCCACCCTAATTACCAGAAAAGATTGGTAATTAAGGGGCAACTAGTAAGGGCAGCCCGAATCATTAGCCTGGATGTCGATTTCTTTAGTGAGTGTGACTTATTAACCAACATGTTCTTACATAGAGGATATCCACTCCAATTATTGAACGACTTGGTAAAAGAAGTTAAGAATAAAAGGTGTAGTGGTTTTTACCAACCTATACTGAGAAAGGTTGCCCATGGTGAGTGTAATACAAACTCTATTGTCACCCCTATTGCAGGTAATAACAGCCAAGGCTTAGCATTGACTACTAACCCTAGATTAATTCTTACTTATCATACCAATAGTTATTTTCTTATAGATATTATCAAGAAAAACTGGGGAATATTCAAAAACAATATTACAATGGTTAGTAAGGTAGGATGCCACCCTGAAATAACTTTCAGAAGGGGCAGGAATATGAAAACACTACTTGAAGGCACTTTTAGTAACTTCACACGAACACCAGGTATGTTCAAATGTCAAAATTGTAACTATTGTAAGTACATCAATGAGTCCAACAGATTCTTTATTAACAGGAAGTGTTTTGAAATGCGTTGTAGAGCTAATTGTAACACTGGCATGGTAGTCTACCTGGCCCAATGCCAGAAATGTTCAGGATTCTATGTTGGGAAGACTGAACGTAAGTTATGTGAACGCATTTATGAACATCAATATGTAATGAAAAAGAAGAAACAAGAAAACGCATTGGCCAAACACATTATAAATTTTAGTGACCATTCTTTCAAATTTATGGTTATTGACCAGGTATTAGAAAATAAGAGGGGTGCACCCTCCAAGTTGCTACTTGAAGAACTTGAACTTAAATGGCAGATTAGATTAAATGCTTACGCGTACCCAGGACTGAATGACAGTTGCTCTATCAGTTGTATATTAAAACTAAAGAGCCTTATAAGATAGGATAGTCGGTAGGGAATAAATTATGCGCTTTTACATCTCTAATTCTGTATAGTAATATATGATGTTTTTGTCAACTAAAATTATGCATTTTTTGTCGACTAGTGACAAACTATTTTTAAATATATGTACATTTGCAATGTACTTTTAGTATTAATTAATTTTCTTTACACTATATAGTTATGTTGGAGTATATTGGTGCACATTAATTATTAAACTTGTATATGAATTATCATTGTTATTTTAAGGTAATCAACTTCTAGGTGTTATTCTATGTACTATTGTCTTAGTGCATAAATTTAATTAATATAGAAATATTATTGATGGAAGTATATATACATAACCTGAAGTATATATATTATTGTCACCTTTATGTTATAGACAGTAATATTTTGATTACTTTACTACTTCTATATATTTAAAAATATTTAAAAAATTTTATTTTTTAGATTACTTGATTTCTTCATATATATACATTTTTTTTATATATGTACAATTTTTAATATACATACATATAAATTTATACTTAATCATTAGATTATTTTAATCCACGTCATTCTGGTATATTAATGAATTTAAACATTATTAAATAGTACTTATTTTTTGGATATATTCATACATTCTCGATTAACATGAAGCTCAGTGGGGTTTAGCTATAGGGAATGTATGAAGCAAGTCTCCTTTAAATTAATTGAATCTGTTTAGCGAGTAAATTGATTAATTGTCTTATTTGGTGATGTATTTTTACTATAAAAGCATATCACTATGGTTTACATTTTGTCTGATGAAGTCTGCTTCTCGAGCAGACGAAAAGCGCTTTATGTAAATAAAGTCTTTTATCCTGTGGCACAATACTAAAGTTATTAGACTACACTCTTTATACAGTAAACACTACAGAAATCTTTACGACAGCAGTGAGCCACAAAATGAAAGTTTTTAAACAGATAAAGGTGCAAAGAGATTCTACACAATACTTTTAACTGCAAACAAATCAGTTACCTGTACAGATTAGTTAATAGCAATAAAATATAGTAAAAAGTATGCAGCAGGAATAAAACGTGCTATATATAAATTGCTAGAAACAATAATCAGTATAAATAAACCAAAAAAAATAGGATACTTATATATCTCAGATCAGAGTTGTAGTCAACACCCCTCCTCCACTCTACTCAGTGTATATAGACAGAAATCCTCTCAAAGTTAGGGGTTAAATACTAGAAGATACATCCTTAGACAACTTTTTTTTTAAAAAAAAGAACAAAAGAACCAGCCCCCACTAGCCAGCAGCGAATCAACACAATCCAGCCAAAAAGGTAAAGAAAGGCTTCTGCTAATTTAAGATGGTCTGTTTATGTGCTCTGAACAATCACTGCAAAGACAAACAGGCCCAGAGCCAGCAAATCTGAACTGGGACAATACTAAAGTTATTAGCCTATACTCTTTATACAGTAAACACTACAGAAATTTTTATGACAGCAGTGAGCCACAAAATGAAAGTTTTTAAACTGATAAAGGACCAAAGAGACTCTACAGAATGCTTTTAACTGCAAACAAATCAGTTACCCATGCAGATTAGTTAGTAATAAAATACTGTAAAAAGTATGCAACTGGCAATAAAAAGTGCTATATATAAATTGCTAGAAGCAATAATCAGTATAAATGAGTCAAAAAACAGGATACTTGTATATCTCAGATCAGAGTTGTAGTCAACACCCCTCCTCCATTCTGCTCAGTGTGTATAGACAGAAATCATCTCAAAGTTAGGGCTTAAATACCAGAAGATACAACCTTGAAGGTAAAGAAAGGCTTCTGATAATTCAAGATGGCTTTTTTATGTGCTCCCAACAATCACTGCAAAGACAAACAGACCCAGAGCCAGCAAATCTGTACTGGGACAATACTAAAGCTTTTAGCCTACACTCTTTAGACAGTAAACACTACAGAAATCTTCATGACAGCAATGAGCCACAAAATGAAAGTTTTTAAATAGATAAAGGAGCAAAAAGACTCTACAGAATGCTTTTAACTGCAAACAAATCAGTTACCATGCAGATTAGTTAACAGCAATAAAATACAGTAAAAAGTATTCAGCATGCAATAAAAAGTGTTATATATAAATTGCTAGAAGCAATAATCAGTATGTTGTTGTTGCTGTCTTTCGGCTTTTCCCAATAAATAAGCCAAAAAAGGATACTTATATATCTCAGATCAGAGATGTAGTCAACGCCCCTCCTCCACTCTGCTCAGTGTGTATAGACAGAAATCCTCTCAAAGTTAGGGCTTAAGTACCAGAAGATACAACCTTAGACAACTTTTTTTTAAAAAGCACAAAAGAACCAGCCCCCACTAGCCAGCAGCCAATCAACACAATCCAGCCACGAATGTAAAGAAAGGCTTCTGCTAATTCAAGATGGCCTGTTCATGTGCTCTGAACAATCACTGCAAAGACAAACAGGAGCAAAGCCAGCAAATCTGAACTGGGACAATACTAAAGCTATTAGCCTGCACTCTTTAGACAGTAAACACTACAGAAATCTTTATGACAGCAGTGAGCCACAAAAATGAAAGTTTTTAAACAGATAAAGGAGCAAAGAGACTTTATAGAATGCTTTTAACTGCAAACAAATCAGTTACCCATGCAGATTAGTTAATATCAATAACATACAGTAAAAAGTTTGCAGCAGGCAATAAAAAGTGCTATATATAAATTGCTAGAAGCAATAATCAGTATAAATAAGCCAAAAAACAAGATATTTATATATCTCTCAGATCAGAGTTGTAGTCAATGCCCCTCCTCCACTCTGCTCATTGTGTATAGACAGAAATCATCTCAAAGTTAGGGCTTAAATACCAGAAGATACAACCTTAGACAACTTTTTTTTTTTAAATCACAAAAGAACCAGCCCCCACTAGCCAGCAGTCAATAAACACAATCCAGACATGAAGGTAAAGAAAGGCTTCTGCTAATTCAAGATGGCCTGTTCATGTGCTCTGAACAATCACTATATATTACCCTTATGTTAATAGTGCACTCTGAAAATCTGTTATTTAACTTAGGTTTTATATTTTTCTCATTTTGTCTTTATGCTTGTACTGTTTATCATTTATATATTGCTTGCAAAAATTCTCTGTTTTAAAACTTACTAGAGATCATGTTTGGTACAAGTTTTTAAAGTTTTGTTTGTGCAGCATGGAGCTTTTCTCTTTTGGCCTCTGCTGAAAAGGGATTTATTTTTGACTGGTCAAACGTTTCCAGCATCAGATGTAAATAAATAAATGCAGAGGCAAAATCATTTGAATTCAACATCTAATAGTCATTTCTGTTAAAGTGATTATATATAATGAAGTAAGAGAAGCCATGCAGGAAAATATCCATGAAGCTTGTATAAGTTTTTTGAAATGTAAAGAGAGAGGAGCATATCCAGGAACACATGAAGCATTTCACATTTCTTTTTATAACAGGACTGCTTAGTCCATTAGGGGAGCAATTCACAGACTTTTGTATCACTACCATGGCCCAAAGGCTCTGACAAGCAGCACTATACCAGTCTTGCTGGACATCTCCATATGAAAATGCATCCCATCTGGAGCAACATTTAATGTAAATTATACATTGTTTTGCCCTGATACATGCACCAAGATCAAAATAATAAAGCAATATGATACAAAGACTAGATCTACTACATTATTTCATGCAGAGCAATAAAGACTGAATGCAGTAGCTTTATGGCATATGCCCATTGCTGTGTATAGCTGCAACAGGTCTATTAGCCCAAGGCTGTGTGTGTGTGTGTGTGTGTGTGTGTGTGTGTGTGTGTGTGTGTGTGTGTGTGTGTGTGTGTGTGTGTGTGTGTGTGTGTACATATATGCCTGTAAGTGCCAGTGCCACAGCATTGTGGTAACACAGTTGTTCCAAATGTCTGAGAAGATTAAATAGTGCTCACCAAACTGAAATAATGTACTAGGTGGAAGCCAACAAGAAATAGACAGACAGAGGTATGTTCCAAGTGCATTATGTTTAATTCAGAAGTATGCACAAGTCACTAATGAGAGTTTGCTTAATAGGACTCTTGCATATCTCTGAATTGCTTCTTCAAGGTGTAGTATGGTGGAGGAAAGGGGGCAGTCACCCCAAGCATAAGATGTCAGGAAGCACAATCATCATGACCAGCTATCAGTTTCTGAATGCCAATAATATATATTTTCTGAAGCACTTTAGTGCATCAAATATGGTTTACTGCATTAACGGCATTCAGAAAAGAATGTTAATGCTGTATTTTCAGTTTGGGCTGTAGTGCTTAGTGCTCCCTCTTAGCTGTAGAAAGCTGCATGTTGCATTTCTAGCAAAAGGTTTGCTACAGTTTAAAATCAATGTTGTTCAGTTTTTTTTGGGGGGGGTGTCCTCAAGGAATAAAGGACCTGTTTTTTTTCTTTTTGTAGTCAGCTTAAAGTTGAGAAGTTAAAGGGGGGGCTCAGATTTGGGTACAATTGTGGGAACCAAATGTTGCTATCACTGTAACAGTACTATTGCTCAAAAGAAAAGTACTAGCAAAACTATGGCACAATATCAATGAATACCTCCAGAGTCTGGGATGCTTATTGCACAGAAATTCAGAGCAGATAAAACAGCAAAGTTGTCACACATGAGGCTATTCCATAATCAGAATCCTATGGAAGTATTGCAAGAAATTTTATTTTGTTTTATTTGTACTTTATTAACTGGGTAAGTGAACTGATCCAGAGACTCTTTTCAGCCATAACCCAAGTCAGAATGGCAAAAACAATAAGAAGTAAGAAAAGCACTTAGGATTATAAAGAAAAAATACTGCTATTAAGGCATTTGACAAAGATTGCATGCACAAAACATTGTAAACTGTGACACTGAATAAGGAAAACATAAAACAATATTTACAAGAATGCATACTTTATTAATTTTTAAATGTATAATGTAAACTACATTATAAATACAGATTTGTTTGTAAGCATGTTGCACAGCACACCACACTACAATATGCTACTATAATGAAATGCACTGGAAATCACCTTGTGAATATTGCACAGCTGTACAAACAAATCAGGAGGTAATTATATTTGCATCACACTTGTCCTAAGGTTGTATCAGACTAAACCTGCAAATTTTGGAACAGAACCCAGGACAGTGAAACCTAAGAACTAGTGTACCATTGCATTTGCCCATTTCTCTATAATAATACATGTACTTTCTTTGAACAGATTCTCTCAGAGTGTTTTCTTGAAAGTCAGTATAAGGGTCTGTACTCTAATATTCTCTGGTAGACTGTTCCAAACTGCTGGAACTATTTTCAAGAAAGCTCTTTGATACATTACCAAATGGGAATATGGGTGCTTGTATAACTGTATATCGTAATTTATAAGAACTGAACCCTGCTGAGCAGTGGTGGGCAGTAGCCATCATTTAATGTTTTATCGATGAGTGTATTGACCAATAAAGTAGCTCCATCTGTAACAGGCAGTGACTTGTTTGAGTTGCGAGGAGTACAGTGATGCTTGTGCTTGCTAGCTAAGTTAAAATAATTTTATTCTTGGCTGATTGAGTAGCATTGTATACAGGCAGAAGTACAGTTAAAGGGAGGTGGTATTCCAATCTGTGGAGGAGTACATTTTTGGCAATGGCTCACCTAGCTTCAATTGTCAATAAGTTAGATATTTTGTATGATACTTTAACTTGAATTAAAACCTTGCTGATATTCACTTCTGTGTGTTGATGGAATGATACTTTGTAGTCTAAGGTTAATCCTAGGAATCTCTGTTAAGTAGTGATAACAAGAGAGGTGCCTGGAGGACCTGCAGTGCTGAAGTCAGAGATGTTACTTAGTTTTCTAGAGATGCCAGACCAGCATCGCTGTGTTTTTTTGTGCATTGATTTTCAGTTTATTATTTAAAAGGCTAGTCTCAAATCCTTCTGAGGTTCCAGAGTTGTATTGCTGAAGGGTTGCTTGGGAGAAATGTTTATTTCAGTGCTTGTGCATACCTGGATATATTACTGAAGCAGTCACTTGGGTGAAATGTTTATTTTTGTGCTTGTGCATACCTGGGTGTATTACTGAAGGGGCCACTTGGGTGAAAATGTTTATTTCAGTGCTTCTGCTTTCTGGAGCATATTACTGAAGGGGCGGCTTAGGTGTTTACTTAATTTCAGTGCTTTTGCATGCTAGAAAATGTTAATGAAGGGATCGTTTGGGTGAAGTGTTTATTTCAGTGCTTGTACATGCCATGGTATGCTACTGAAGGAGTCACTTAGGTCAAATATCTATTTTATTGGTTGCCCATAACTGGAGATATTACTGAGGGGTTGCTTGGGTGAAATGTTTATTTTAGTGCTTGTGCATACCTGGATATATTACTGTAGGGGTCACTTGGGTGAAATGTTAGTTTTTGTGCTTCTGCTTACTGGGTCATGTTGCTGAAGGGGTCTCTTGGGTGAAATAATTATTTTAGTGCTTGTGCATACTATGGCATGTTAATGAAGGGGGTGCTTAAGTGTTTGCTTCATTTCAGTGCTTGTACATACTAGAAAATATTACTGAAGGAGTGGCTTGTGTAAAATGTTTATTTTAGTGTGTGTGCTTACCAGGAAATATTACTGAAGGGGTCACTTGGGTGAAATGTTTATTTTTGTGCTTGTGCATACCTGGAGATATTACTGAAGGGGTCACTTGGGTGAAATGTTTATTTCAGTGCGTGTGCTTATTGGATCATGTTACTGGAGGAATGTCTTGGGTGAAATATTTATTTTAGTGCTTGTGCATGCCAGAACATGTTACTGAATGGGGTTGCTTAGGTGTTTGCTTCATTTCAGTGCTTGTGCATACTAGAAAATGTTACTGAAGGGGTAGGTTGAGTGAAGTGTTGATTTCAGTGCTTGAGCTTACCAGGACATCTTACTGAAGGGGTCACTTGGTTGAAATATCTATTTTATTGATTGTGCTTACATGGAGATATTACCGATGGAGTCACTTGAGGAAATGTTGTATTTTAGTGCTTGTGCATACCAAGGTACGTTACTGAAGGGGTTGCTTGGTTTAAATGCTTATTTTAGTGTTTGAGTATACCTGGAGATATTATCAAAGGGGGGCACTTGGGTGAAATATTTTATTTTAGTGCCTGTGTGTGCAGGGGCATGCTACTGAAGAGATCTCTTGGGTGAAATGTTTATTTTAGTGGTTATACATAACTGGAAATATGAATGAAGGGATTGCTTGGGTGTAATGTTTATTTTAGTGCTTGTGCATACCTGGAGAAATTACTGAGGGGATTGGTTGGGTGAAATGTTTGTATTAGTGCTTGTGTGTACCAGGAGATATTACTGAAGGGGTCACTTGGGTAAAATGTTTGTTTCAGTGCTTGTGCATACCAGGGCATGTTACTGAAAGGGTCACTTGGGTGAAATGTCTATTTTATTGGTTATGCATACTTGGAGATATTACTAAAGGTGTTGTTTGGGTGAAATGATTATTTTAGAGCTCTTGCATACCAGGGCATATTACTGAAGGGGTCTCTTGGGTGTTTGCTTCATTTCAGTGCTTGTGTAGACTAGAAAATATTACTGAATAGGTGGCTTGGGTGAAACATTTATTTCAGTGCTTGTGCATACCAGGGCATGTTACTGAGGGGGTCACTTGGGTGAAATGTCTATTTTATTGGTTGTGCAAACCTGGAGATATTACCGAAGGGGTTGTTTGGGTGAAATGTTGTATTTTAGTGCTTGTGCATACCAGGGTATATTACTGAAGGAGTTTCTTGGTTTAAGTGTTTATTTTAGTGGTTGTGTATACCTGGAGATATTACCAAAGGGGTTGTTTGGGTGAAATGTTTTATTTTTGTGCTTGTGGATACTAGGGAATGCTATTGAAGGGTTCACTTGGGTGAAATGTTTATTTTAGAGTGTGTGCATACCAGGGCATGTTACTGAAGGGTTGCTTGGGTGTTTGCTTCTTTTCAGTGCTTGTGCATCCCTAGGGATATTACTGAAAGGGTAAATTGGGTGAAATGTTTATTTTAGTGCTTGTGCATACCCACATATATTACTGATGGAGTCACTTGGGTGAAATGTTTTATTTTTGTGCTTGTGGATACTAGGGAATGCTATTGAAGGGTTCACTTGGGTGAAATGTTTATTTTAGAGTGTGTGCATACCAGGGCATGTTACTGAAGGGGTTGCTTGGGTGTTTGCTTCTTTTCAGTGCTTGTGCATCCCTAGGGATATTACTGAAAGGGTAAATTGGGTGAAATGTTTATTTTAGTGCTTGTGCATACTAGGACATGTTACTGAAAGGATCACTTGGGTGAAATGTTTATTTTAGTGCTGGTCCATACCTGGAAATATTCCTGAAGGGTTTGCTTGAGTGAAATGTTTATTTTAGTGCTTGTGCATACCCACATATATTACTGATGGAGCCACTTGGGTGAAGTGTTTATTTTTGTGCTTGTGCATACCTGGGGATTTTGCTGAAGTTGCTTGGTTAAAATGTTTATTTTAGTGGTTTTGCATACCTGAGAGATTACTGAAGGGTTCAGTTAGGTGAAATGCTTATTTTGGTGCTTGTACATATCTGAAGGGGTCGCTTGGGTAAAATGGTTATTTCAGTGCTTGTGCATACCTAGAGATATTACTGAAAGGGTAAATTCGGTGAAGTGGTTTATTTTAGTGCTTTTGCATATCTGGTGATATTACTGAAGGAGCCACTTGGATGAAATATTTTATTTTAGTGTTTGTGTATACCAGGGTATGTTACTGAAGGGGTTATGTGGTTTAAATGTTTATTTTAGTGCTTGTGTATACCTGAAAATATTACTGAAGGGGTTGCATGGGTGAAATGTTTTATTTTAGTGCTTGTGCGTACTGGTACATGTTACTGAAGGGGTTACTTGGGTGAAATGTATATTTTAGTGCTCGTACATGCCTGGAAATATAACTGAAGGGGCTGCTTGGGTGAAATGTTTATTTTAGTGCTTGTGCATTCCAGGGGATATTACTGAATGGGTCTCTTGGGTGAAATGTTTATTTCAGTGCTTGGGCTTTAGGGGGTTGCTTGGGTGCTTGCTTTATTTCAGTTCTTGTGCATACTAGAAAATGTTACTGAAGGGGTCAGTTGTATGAAATGTTTATTTCAATGGTTGTAGATACCTGGAGATATTACTGAAGAGATTGCTTGAGTGAAATGTTTATTTTAGTGATTGTGCATACCTGGAGATATTACTGAATGGGTTGTTTATGTGAAAGGTTTGTTTTGGTGCTTGTGCATTGCTGGAGATATTATTGAAGGGATTGCTTGGGTGAAATGTTTATTTTAGTGGTTGTGCATACCTGGAGATATTATTGAAGGGGTTGTTTGGGTGAAATGTTTATTTTAGATGTTGTGCATAACCGAAGGAGTGAGAGGTTTATTTTAGTGGTTGTGCATACCTGGAGATATTATTGAAAGGGTTGCATAAGTGAAATGTTTATTTTAGTGGTTGTGCATACCTGGAGATATTATTGAAGGGGTTGCTTGGGTGAAATGTTTATTTTAGTGGTTCTGCATACCTGGAGATATTACTGAAGTGGTTGTTTGGGTGAAAGGTTTATTTTAGTGCTTGTGCATACCTGCAGATATTACTGAATCAGTTGTTTGGGTTAAAGGTTTATTTTAGTGCTTGCGCATACTAGGAAAGTTACTAATTCATTTGTGGGTCAGGGAAGTGCTTGTGCGTACATGGTCAGACTGCTGAAGTGATCACCAAGCAAAATAATTTATTGTGTCATTTTAGTGCTTGTGCATACTTAATACAAAGTAATGTATGGTTTGCAGGGGGAGATAACTCCTTTGTGTGTCGGAGAAGTGCTTGTGTATACTTAGACAAACAAATTTGTCTATTGCAACTCCAATATCAAAGGCACAGCATTGCAATTAAAATGGCTGTGTGTACCACAGGGATGTCGGACTATGACTTGCAAAACCACCTCATTAGCATACTATGCTTTATAACACTTCTCATTTGTATCTCATTATTTTTTAGGCCTTATACATTAGCGTAAATAGCCTCTATGAATTGTACCATTGGTATGCTTATTTGTAAGCTTCAAGAATGCCCCTATTGCATTTGTGCAAGCAACTATGAATACCGCCTTAAAATCTTAATTGGAGTCTTCATAAAAGGGCAAAGGAAAAATAAAAAAAATTTAGAAGAAAAGTCAGATAATTCTCAAGTTAATATCCAGGCATCAGAGAGGAAGTTTGATGTCCAGATGTCCAAATATGGAGGAAAAATCTCTAAGTCACTTTTTTAAAATGACTGTATATATAATACAAGCTTACACGAGGAAGCAGATAATGAATAATGTGCATAGTATGTGCTGGTTTTGTTGAAAGTGTATTCATAACATGCTAGCGTATAGTCAAAAATACATTTTGGAATCAGTGTACAGTAATCATACAACCTGACTATTTATTCATAACAAGGGTGTAATCAGGCATACTCTTTATACTCTATGGTGTATAGTGTTATTTGCATTACTCAGAAACAGTATAGCTTTCTCAGCTTATATTATGGTTAAAGTAATGCCTCTAATAACAAATACATAACTTGCTCACAGACCGGGTTAGTAATCTACAAGCAGTATCTTTAATAGTTTGAGAGATAATTATTGAAAATGATTGTGTTCATTTATTAACTGCTAGGGAAAATTTCCAATAGAGGCATTCTTGCCATGTGTATAGGAGTTACTGTAAAGATTTTAGAAAGTGAACCTCAAGCTTGTGTTAGGCCTCTACTTTGCCATTCTGATGTACTTTTTTGTATCTTACCACTATTACAGGTTGTACAATTTGGTAGCTCAGTTGTACTTTTGAAATGTACTCATGGGTGTTACCTTACCATGAAAGATGATATGCTCCCAGAAAAGGTTAGGCATACTTGCAAGAGGTATTAACTCGTATTTCCTATTTTTAGATTCTAGCTTACTTGATTACTTCCTGATATATGACATTATTTTGTACTCATTGTCATAATTGTCTGCAAGCGATTTCTCAATAGCTACAAGTTCAGTAATGCCTTTCATTGTGCACTGTTTCTGTTATTTTAATTGTTTTGTATGCTTTTCATCTGATGTTTACTTTTCCATGATAGAGAAAACATTTTATACAACTGTAAAGGTGATTGCATTTTAATTAAGCCTTGCCCTGGGCTTGTTTGCCTTTGTCAGGTTCTGATCAGGTGGCAGGACAGGTTGTTTTACTTCAGAGAAAAGAAAGCATTTGTAGAGAAAAGAAATGTGATCACTTGGCCTGATAATGTTAGCTGGGGACATGGTACTGGAGGAATCATTAGGAAAAGAGAACCAGGCTAGAAAATCTGTCTGAAATAGCTAAGGAAAAGAGGAACAATGAAACACAGACGGAAGAAATGTAGGAAAAATATAGGAAGAACTGAATTCTACAACAAATTATAAGGTATTTGTTCAACCTCCTGTCAAAAAAGCTTTAACACTTGTGGCATCATCTACAGAAGCTTTTCTACCAACAATTCTAAGTGTACAGTTCTTCCATCCTGACATGTCTTGTTTGCGTCCAACAGAAACATTAAGAGAAAAAGAAAAGAAAAGAAAATTGTGGTGGTGGTTTTATTGCCCTAAGGTTTTGAAGAGGTATTTCAAGATGTTTTATTTTACTAGGCCCCAAACAACATTAGTGAGAACAAGACATTAAGATCCTAGATCAAAGGCATTTGTACTGAATGTGCGGGTGGGAGACAGGTAAGACACCATATAATAAAAACAATGAAAGAGAGGCATGGGAGACAGAAGAAAAAAGGAGAAAAGCATGAATAATACAGGGAGGTGCAGAGGTACAGCGAGAGAGAGAGAGAGAATGAGTAAGTATGGGAGGGTTAAACAGAGCTCAACAAACTGAAAGAATGTTTCAGGAAGAAGCCAGTGAGAGAGAGACGGAGATAGGTGTGGGACAAGTACAGGAAGACAGTAAGTAAATGAAAACAAGCTGCAGAGAAACATCGATAAGAGGAACAATAACTTGCTTAAGAAACTGAAACAGTGAAGACGTGAGAGCAAGAAAACAATGATCTGTAGTACTATCTGAAATGGCTGGTAGCTGATGTCCCAAATGATGATAAAAACCAGAAAAACTGACAGTTTTCCTCATAAATCTGAATAACATATAACAGTCTAAAAAGTGTGTGTGGAAGAAAAAGTTGGCAATGGACAAAATTAAAAGAGTCATAAAGGAGAGAAAAGTATGCCTTATTTAAGGAAAATAAAAAAAAACTTAAGAATCTCTGAATTTCTGGGATAAAAGACTGCAAAGTTAAACAACATATGAAAGATCTGAATATTTTATTTGTGAAGAAGATACCTCTTATTATAGAAAACAAAACACGACTAAACTATATACAATTTAACAGGCAAACAGGACAAGATTCGGGAAAAGGTAAAGTGAATGAAAAAGTATTATTATAGTTTTAAAAGACGAGATGGGAATTCATATCATCCTTTTTGTTGCTATTAGCTTTTCCTCCTATTTTTAATGTATTATGGGAAAAAATTCCTTCAGCTTGCCACAGACTTTTGAAAAAGTCAGAAATAAACAGGAAGACTATCCTCAGAGAAAGGGAGAAGAAAGAAAGCATTTGTGTGGAATATTTTTTTTTGCTATATTCTCATTTTTGCTGCAGGATATATTCTGTACACGCTACACAGGTAAGAAAAGGTTGTGCATTCCTACAAAGTTTTTGCATTATGCCTGTCACAGAAATTTTTTTGTCTGATTAGTAGCTGTACCATTATATATTTGTTTAGATAAGCACTTTCAACTCTACAAAAGCACTAAATTTTAGGTTATAGCCTGTCTGAAGAGCATTATGTCTTTCTTCTGAAAGTTTTCAAGGCGTACTTCGATCCGTATGTAATGAAGACTGAATTATATTTTTGTTCAGGCTTTTTATAGAATAAACAGGGAGTTACAAAGGTCTTGCTAGCTTTTGTTTGCTACGTCAATGTGATCTACTTCTGTTCTTGGAAAATTTTCTTTTTGAAATAAGTGTCAGCATAAATATGTTTAGAAAGAATATTCCAGGACCTAATGAAGAGAAGCTCATATAAAATGCATTTATTTATTTGCGGGAAAAGGCAGACATAAATCAGAGATTCTAAGTGGTGACAGTATACTAAGGTAAAAATATATATCCAGTAGAAAAAAAAACAGGTGGTCTTCATTTACCAATATAATGAATATGTGAGTGTGAGAGCATGCATGTGTGTGTGTGTGTGTGTGTGTGTGTGTGTGTGTGTGTGTACTTGTGTGTGTGTGTGTGTGTGTGTGTGTGTGTGTGTGTGTGTGTGTGTGTGTGTGTATTCCTAAATGCTACTTTTGATTACTCTTAAGTTTTTCTCTCTTTTTATCTGCCTTTCTTTCTTACTCTTCTTTACAGTATATC